>NC_044984.1:52561462-52863169 GCF_008728515.1 Papio anubis
TCAACTTTTTTTTTTTTTTTTTTTTTTGAGACAGAGTCTCACTCTGTCACCCAGGCTGGAGTGCAGTGGTGCAATCTCAGCTCACTGCAACCTCCACCTCCCAGGTGCAAGCAATTTTCTGCCTCAGCCTCCTAAGTAGCTGGGATTATAGGCACCCACCACCATGCCTGGCTAACTTTTGTATTTTTAGTAGAGACAGGGTTTCACCATCTTGGCTAGGCTGGTCTTGAACTCCTGACCTCATCATCCACCAGCCTCGGCCTCCCAAAGGACTGGGATTACAGAGCTATCAACTTTTTACCATTGAGCATGATGTTTACTGTGGGTTTGTCATGTATAGCTTTTATTGTGTTGAGATACATTACTTCCATATTGAAACCATTGAGAGTTTTATCATGAAAAGGTGTTGAATTTTGTGCAATAATTTTTCCGTATCTGTTGAAATGATCACGTGGTTGAGATGATCATCCTGTTAATGTGGTTTATGACATTTTTTTTTTTTTTTTTTTTTTTTTTTGAGACGGAGTCTCACTGTGTCGCCCAGGCTGGAGTGCGGTGGCGCGATCTCGGCTCACTGCAAGCTCCGCCTCCCGGGTTCACGCCATTCTCCCGCCTCAGCCTCCAAGTAGCTGGGACTACAGGTGTGTGTATGTTTTCCTAGAGTGCAAGGATGCATATGTTGAACCATCCTTGCATTCCAGGGATAAATCCCACTTGATCATGGTAAATGATTCTTTTAATGTATCATTGTATTATACTAATGTATTGTTGAATTTTATTTCCTAGTATTTTGTTGAGGATTTTTGCATCTATGTTTATCAAGGTTACTGGCCTGTAATTTTCATTTCTTATGGTGTCCTTTCCTGGATTTGGTATTAGAATAATGCTACTCTTGTAAAATTAGTTTGTAAGTATTCCTTCCACTTCAGTTTTTGAGAAGGATTATATTAGTTCTTTAAATGTTTGGTAGAATTCAGTTATGAAGCTGTCTGGTTCTGGGCTTTTCTTGAAGATTTTTGAACCTCATTTAATCTCCTTACTCATTGTAGCTCTATTCAGATTTTCTATTCCTTCATGATTGAGTTTTTGTAGGTCATATGTGTCTAGGAATTTTTCTGTTTCCTCTAGGTTATCCAATTTGTTGGTGTATAAGAGTTGATAGTTTCATACAATTCTTTGTATTTCCATGGCATTCTGATTTTGAGTTCTCTTTTTTCAATCTAGCTAAGAATTTGTCTATTTTATCTTTTCAAAAAATAACTCAGTATTGTTGGATTTTTCTGTTGTTTTATTTTAGTCTCCATTTTACTTATTTCTGCTCTGTTTGTTGTTTCCCTCCTTCTGCTAACCTTGGGCTTAGTTTGCGCTTCTCTTTCTAAATCCCTGAGATGCAACATTATATGGTTTATGTGAGATTTTTCTTCTTTTTTGATATAGGCATTTATTGCTGTGAATTTTACTCTTAGAATGGCTTTTGCTGTATCTCATAAATTTTGGTATATTGTGTTTAAATTTTAATTTGTCTCAGGCTATTTTTTTACTTCCCTTTTGATTTGTCTTTTGACCCATTGGTTGTTAAGGAACATGTTATTTAACTGTCACATATTTGTGAATTGTCTGGAATTTCTTGTTATTGATTTCCAGTTTTATAACATTGTGATCAGAAAAGACACTTGATATGATTTCAATCCTCTTAAATTTAAGACTTTATTTATATCAAGTCTCATGACTTGATATGACCTAACATATGATCTATCTGAGAGAATGTTCTGTGTGTACTTGACAAGCATGTGTACTCTGTTGCTGTTGGGCAAAATGTTCTGTATATATCTATTAGCTCCATTTGGCCTAAAGAGTAATTCAAGTCCGTTTCTTTATTGATTTTCTGTCTAGAGATGATCTGGCCATTATTGGAAGTGAGGTATTCCAAGTCCCCTACTATTATTGTATTAAAGTCTTCCTCTCCCATCAGATCATTTAACATTTGCTTTATATATTTAAGTTCATACACACACACACACACACACACACACACACATAATTGTTATAGCCTCTTTATGAACCAACCCCTTCATCACTGTATAAAGAGCTTCTTTGTCTCCTTTTGCAGTTTTTGACTTAAAATGTATTTTGTCTGACACAAGCATAGCTACCCCTGTTGTATTTTGGTTTCCATTTGTATGGAATATCTTTTTCAATCCCTTCACGCTCAATCTGTGTCTGTCTTTACTAGAAAAGTGAGTCTCTTATAGGCAACATATACTTGGATCTTGTTTTCTCTTTTTATGCACTCAGCTACTCTATGTCTTTTGGTTGGAGAATTTTATTCATTTACATTCAAGATAATTATTAATAGGTAAGGACTTACTACTGATATTTTAAAATTTGTTTTCTGGTTGTTTTGTAGAATATTTGTTTCTTCATCTCTTGCTGTCTTTCTTTATGGTTTGATGGTTTTCTCTAGTTGTATGCTTTGGATCCTTTCTTTTAATATTTAGTCCCACTATTATAGGTTTTGGCTTTACAGTTAGCATGAGGCTCACACAAAATGTCTTATACTTGTAACAGGCTATTTTAAGCTAATAATTACTTAACTTTGATTGCAGACAAAAACTCTCCCACTTTTCATGATTTTGATGTCAAAATCTACATCTTTTTGTAATGTGTATCCCTTAACAATTTATTATAGTTACGGTTGTTTTGAATACCTTTGTTTTTAACCCTTATACCACAGATAAAATTGCTTTGAATTACAGTTACAGTTGTTTTGAATACCTTTTTTAACCCTTATACCACTGATAAAATTGCTTTACACAGTATTACTACAGTACTAGAACTTTTTGAGTATAACTATGTATTACATCATACATGAAAGTTTTGTACTTTCATGTGCAAAATTGAACTCTTGATTTCTCCACCCACAAGTAAAACAAATTCCTCAGCATTTCTCATCTCAGTAAATGGGAATCCATTTTTCCCACTGGAAACCTTCTTTGAGAATAGGAAATGAGGTCTGTCTTTGCTCTCCATGTTCTATCTTCTCACCAGGCTGGGAGAAGAAGGAGTGGCAAAGAGGAAGAAAGGGACTTGTACAGATGGGTGCTTCTGTCTTTGGAAGTTGGTACCCTCTGAAAACCAGATGTACACCACAGGGTCACTCTTTCAGTGGATACATTTGGAGTCTTCTGCTCCCTCCACCCTAACTACAATTACTGGAAGTAGATCTTACAGAGACCCTTCCTGCTGCAGTTGTCTTATCTTCTTTGGTAGTGATCCCACTACCACCTTCTGTAGCAGCCTGGCGAGTTCGAAGGATACTTTTTTGTCAGATGCAGACTGCTCCATTGTACCTCCTTCTCCCTGCTCTGTGGTCAGGGGAATTTTCAGCTAGTCATTCTTTTGACACTTCCAAAAAGAACCAACCACTCATTTTCAAGTCCTGTAAATTCAGAAGACTATATCAGCTCCGTGCAATCCTCCTGACTCTTCCTTCACTTGACTTGAAGCAGGAAGGCAAAGGGGGAGAAATGAAAAGCACATTGATAGCTCTCACTAAATAAATTTTCTGTGTTAATCCCTTTTCTCACCACCATCTTACTTTTTAATATACAATCTGTAGATAGACTTTGAGCAGCTTTTGGGCTACCTATTAGTAAAGAGAGCATCCTACATAGATGCTTTCTTTAGAATATCTCAGGCTGGGCACAGTGGCTCACACCTGTAATCCCAGAAATTTGGGAGGCCAAGATGGGCAAATTGCTTGAGCCCAGGAGCTCAAGACCAACCTGGGCAATATGGTGAAATCCTATCTCTACAAAAAATACAAATGAATGTGATGGAACATACTTGTAGTCCCAGCTACTCAGGAGGCTGAGATAAGAGAATCACTTGAGCCTGGAAGGTCAAGGTTGCTGTGAGCCCTTATGACAACACTGCACTCCAGCCTGGGTGACAGAGTGAGACTTCGTCTTGGAAAAAAAAGAAATGAAGAAAGAAAAAACATGGAGGATCTCTACTGTCAGCAAACTCTTTCATCTTCTCTTCCCTTTCACTCCTCTCTCCGTGTCTCCCTCCCCTCTCCCTCTCTCTCTTCCTCTAGATCTGCAGTGTCCAATATGGTAGCCACTAGCCAAATATGGCTATTTAAATTTAAATTAAAAATTCAGTTTCACAGTTGCACTAGCCACTTTTCAGCTGCTCATTTCCATCACCACAGAATGTCCTATCAGATCACAGTGCTTTAGATTCTTAGCTTGCATGTAACCTAACATGGTTTTTGTAGGCTGCACATAACCCAACATGGCTGCCAACTTCAAGTTTGTATGATCTTTCTCTAAAGAAGATTCATTCAAGTGCCAGCAGGTGCAGCAGTAACTATCAAAGACTGAATAAGGTCAAGCACACAGAACAATAGGTTCTGTGGAAGTCACAGAGTGCCTGCCATATTTAAAGAGGCAGCCAAAATTCAGCTCTGACCATTGTGGCCATGTGACAATATGAGCTTAGCAATGCTAGATCATTAAAATTTCAAAAGTAGCTAGGAATACAGAGATTTATGTAAAATCTCAATGATATAATTAAAAATAAAATAATTATTCCTATTTATACATGTTCATTGTATAATATTTAAGAAATATATAAAAGTATGTGGAAGGGCTTGGCATGGTGGCTCATGCCTGTAATCCCAGCACTTTGGGAGGCTGAGGAGGGTGGATCGCTTGAGGTCAGGAGTTCAAGACCAGCCTGGCCAAGATGTTGAAACCCTGTCTCTACTAAAAATACAAAACTTACTCAGTATGGTGGCATATAATTCCAGCTACTCAGGAGGCTAAGGCACAAGAATCGCTTGAACCCAAGAGGTGGAGGTTGCAGTGACCAGAGATTACACTACTGCACTCCAGCCTGGGTGATGGAGTGAGACTCTGTCTCAAAAAAAAAAATTTTTTTTAAGTATGTGGAAGAATAAACGTTACCTAAAATCCCATTGTTTTACACTGGGCACCATTAATATTTTGATGAGCACATTTTTATACACAAGCTTCTCTTTGTATCTATAAACACACAAGTATAATTATATCTAAGTAGAATGTTATACATGTTTTTATTATGGACAAGTTTTTATGATTTTTTTTTCTTTGCCTTCCCCATGATCCCTTTCTTACTTTTCACTGGTGGTTCGAATATTTTTCAAAAACACTCTGTGGCCCAAATAAAACAGGTCCAGCTCAAAGATATTCAATTTTTCATTTTTGCCTTATACATACCCTGACACTAATTCATTACAGGCTCTGTATTTATTGATTCAAATTTTCTAACGAAATATCTAATATTCCATTAAACAAACCACAGACCAACCTAACCCTAGTCTAATCAGCTGCAATAAAAGCCTAAGCCTGACCCTCTAATATAAGCTATCAGTAGGGATGTCTCCCAGACAAAGGAACTGAGAGCTGGAGAAGCCTCAAAAACATGTCTGCTACGTACTAAATGGTACAGGGTACAATAGTACATTGAACAAGAGCAAGATTTCTAGAGACAAACTGGGTTCAAATTCCAAATCCACCACTTTACTGACTGTGTGAGCTTGAGCCAGTTACTTAACTTCTCTGTGCCCAATAACTTCCTCTAGAAAAAGGATTCTAAACAACAAGCAAAAACCAAACAAAAAAGAAGAAGAAGAAGAAGAAGAAGAAGAATACATCCCCAATAGCTATGATACAAATGGAAAGTAATAGGTGCCATAACAAAAGGAACTAAGTAAGCTCTTCAATTGTTGCAGAAATCCTGGCCACACGCTCCCTCCTTAGATTACTGCAAATTGAGGAAATTGTTGCTAATGGTGTTATACAGACTTTGTAGTGGGAATAAAATTTTGTATTAATCAGAAAAGAGTATTTTATGGTGCAGTAAAAAATAAGCCAAAAGTCACAGTGGCTTATGAAAAGAAAGTTTAGTTCTCCCCCATAATTAATTTATAAGAAGGGTCTGCTCATCATACCCACTCAAGAGCCCAGACTGCTGTAAGCTCCATATTGGCACATACTTTGTTTCCTAACATTTCTGCTAGAAGAGACACCCTCCACTTCTGGTCACATTTCACTTACCATGCCTGAGTTCAAAAGGGTAGGAATATCTAACCCTCTCACCAGGAGGGCCACCGAATGCTTGTGTGCAGTAACACATCTACCATCCTGTACTAGTCCATCCTCACACTGCTATAAAGAAATACACGAGACTGGGTAGTTTATAAACAAAAGAGGTTTAATTGGCTCATGGTTCTGTAGGCCGTATAGGAAGCATGACATTAGCATCTGCTCAACTTCTGGGGAAGCATCAGGAAATCTACAATCATAGCAGAAGTTGAAAAGGGAACCCGTAGTTCACATGGCCTGAGCAGGAGGAAGAGAAGGAGTGGAGAGGTGCCACACACTTTTAAATAACTGGATCTCACAATAACTCACTATCATGACAACAGCACCAATGGGGGATGGTGTTAAACTATGAAAAACAGCCCCCATGATCCAATCGTCTCCCACTAGGCTCCACCTCTAGCATTAGGGATTACATTTCAACATGAGATTTGGGTGCGGACACAAATCCGAACTATATCATTCTGCCCCTGGCCCCTCCAAAATATCATGTCCTTCTCACATTTCAAAATACAATCATGCCTTCCTAACAGTCCCCCAAAGTCTTAACTCATTCCAGCATTAACTCAAAAGGCCACAAAGTTTCATCTGAGACAAAAGCAGTCCTTTCTGCCTATGAGCCTGTAAAATCAAAAATAAACTAGTTATTTCCAAGATGTAATAGGGATATAGGCATTAAATAAATATTCCCATTCAATAAGAGAGAAATCAGCCAAAAGAAAGGGGCTATAGCCCCACGCAAGTCCAAAACCAAGCAGGGCAATCATTAAATCTTAAAGCTCCAAAGTAATCTCTTTTGACTTCATGTCACATCCAGGGCATACTGGTGCAAGGGGTGGGCTCCCAAGGCCTTGAGCAGCTCCACCCCTGTGGCTTTGCAGGATTCAGCCCCAGCAGTTGCTCTCAAGGGCTAGCATTGAGTGTTTACAGCTTTGCCATGTGCAGGGTGCAAGCTGCTGGTGGATCTATGCTACTAGAGTCTAGAGGATAGTGGCCCTTTTCTCACAGCTCCACTAGGCAATGCCCCAGTGGGGACTCTGTGTAGGGGCCCCAACCCCACATTTCCCCTTTTCACTGCCCTAGTAAAGGTTCTCCATAAAGGCTCCACTCCTACAGCAGGCCTCCTAAAGCAGGATGTCTGGACATCCAGGCTTTTCCCATACATCCTCTGAAATCCAGGCAGAGACTCCAAGCCTCAGTTCTTGCATTCTGGGCATCCACAAGCTTAACACCATGTAAAAGCCACCAAGGTTTATGGCTTGCACACTCTGAAGCAGTGCCTCAAGCTGTACCTGAGCCCCTTTTAGCCATGGCTGGAGCTGGAGCAGCTGGGATGCAGAAAGCAGCATTCCAAAGCTGTGCAGGGCAGCAGAGCCCTGGGCATGGCCCACAAAGCCATTCGGTCTTCCTAGGCCTCTGGGCCTGTGATGGGAGAGGCTACTCTAATGTCTCTGAAATGACTTTGAGGAACTTTCTCTCTTGTTTTAGCTATCAGCACTTGCCTTCCTTTTAAAAGGTTATGGAAATTTCCGCAGCCTGCTTGAATTCCTCCCCAGAAGATGGGCTTTTCTTTTCTACCACATGGCCAGGCTGCAAATTTTCCAAATTTGTATGTTCTGCTTCCCTTTTAAACTGGAACTTTCAGGTTATTTTTTTTTTAATTTATTTAACAATTTTATTGAGCTATAATTGAAGTACATTGTTTTAAAGTATAATTTTATCAATTTTGACAAATGTATACACCCATGAAATCATCACCATAATCAAGTTAACAATTATTTCTCTCTCCTAAAATTTTTTTCCACCTCCTTTATAAATCCACCCCTCCCTCTGCCAAGATTCACAGGCAACTACTGATCTGCTTTCTGTCACTATAGGTTCGTTTACATTTTTAAGAATTTCATATAAATAGAATCATACAGTATATGCTCCTTGGGGTCATGCTTCTTTCTTTTTTTTTTTTTTTTTTTTCAGCTCCCAGCCCTAGACAATGGCAAATCTGTTTTCTGTCTGTAAAGCTTTGTTTATTCTGGACAGTTAACTTAAATGGAATCGTATAATAGGTGGTTTTCTTGGACTGGCTTCTTTCTTTTTTTTTTTTTTTTAATTTATTTATTATTATTATACTTTAAGTTGTAGGGTACATGTGCATAACATGCAGGTTTGTTACATATGTATACTTGTGCCATGTTGGTGTGCTGCACCCATCAATCAGCATAATAATTCTGACATTTCTCTGAAATCTTAATTTGTTGAGCATATTGGTAGTTTGTTCCTTTTTATTGCTAAGTAGTTTTGCATTATATGGATGTACCACAAATTCTGTTAATGGACATTGAAGCTGTTTTCAGTTTTTGGCAATTACAAATAAAGTTGCTGTCAACATTTGTGTGTAAGTCTTAGTGTGGACATATGTTTTCATTTCTCTTGGGTAAAAACCTAGGAATATATATCCTATGATATAGTTTATATAAATTTTATATATTTTATATTTTAAAGAACTTGTCAATTTTCCAAAATAGTGGTGCTTTACATTCTCATCAGCAATTGTCCACATCCTCACCAGCACTTGGTCGTGCCAGTTTAAAATGCATATATATAAGATACATATTCTAGAATATATTACAATATATATAATAATATTCTAGAATATTTGAATATCCCAATATATATTCTAGAATATATTAGAATATTAGAATATATTTTCTAGAATATTAGAATATATAATATACATTCAACAATATTCTGATATATTCTAGAATACTCTAATATATAGAATATTAGAATATATAGGATATGTACTCTAGAATATTGGAATATTTTAATATTAGAATATATATTCTAGAATATTCTAACATAATATATTAAAATATATTTATATGATATAGAATATTAGAATATTCTAATATTAGAATATGCATTGTAGAATATTCTAATATATAGAATATTAAAATATATTTACAGGATATATTCTAGAATATATATCTCACACATAGAATAATAGGTGGAGAGTAGTGTCTCATTGTAGTTTTATTTTATTTTTTTATTATTATTATTATTATACTTTAAGTTTTAGGGTACATGTGCATAATGTGCAAGTTTATTACATATGTATACTTGTGCCATGTTGGTGTGCTGCACCCATCAACTTGTCAGCACCCATCAACTCGTCATTTACATCAGGTATAACTCCCAATGCAATCCCTCCCCCCTCCACCCTCCCCATGATAGGCCCCGGTGTGTGATGTTCCCCTTCCTGAGTCCAAGTGATCTCATTGTTCAGTTCCCACCTATGAGTGAGAACATGCAGTGTTTGGTTTTCTGTTATTGTGATAGTTTGCTGAGAATGATGGTTTCCAGCTGCATCCACGTCCCTACAAAGGACACAAACTCATCCTTTTTTATGGCTGCATACTATTCCACAGTGTATATGTGCCACATTTTCTTAATCCAGTCTGTCACTGATGGACATTTGGGTTGATTCCAAGTCTTTGCTATTGTGAATAGTGCCACAATAAACATATGTGTGCATGTGTCTTTACAGCAACATGACTTATAATCCTTGGGGTATATCCCCAGGAATGGGATGGCTGGGTCATATGGTATTTCTAGTTGCAGATCCTTGAGGAATTGCCACACTGTTTTCCGCAATGGTTGAACTAGTTTACGGTCCCACCAACAATGTAAAATTGTTCCTATTTCTCCACATCCTCTCCAGCACCTGTTGTTTCCTGACTTTTTAATGATTGCCATTCTAACTGGTGTGAGATGGTATCTCATCGTGGTTTTGATTTGCATTTCTCTGATGGCCAGTGATGATGAGCATTTTTTCATGTGTCTGTTAGCTGTATGAATGTCTTCTTTTGAGAACTGTCTATTCATATCCTTTGCCCACTTTTTGATGGGGTTGTTTGTTTTTTTCTTGTAAATTTGATTGAGTTCTTTATAGGTTCTGGATATTAGCCCTTTGTCAGATGAGTAGATTGCAAAAATTTTCTCCCATTCTGTAGGTTGCCTGTTCACACTGATGGTAATTTATTTTGCTGTGCAGAAGCTCTTTGTTTAATTAGATCCCATTTGTCAATTTTGGCTTTTGTTGCCTTTGCTTTGGTGTTTTAGACATAAAATCCTTGCCCATGCCTATGTCCTGAATGGTATTACCTAGGTTTTCTTCTAGGGTTTTTATGGTTTTAGGTCTAACATTTAAGTCTCTAATCCATCTTGAATTAATTTTCGTATAAGGAGTAAGGAAAGTATCCAGTTTCAGCTTTCTACTTATGGCTAGCCAATTTTCCCAGCATCATTCATTAAATTGGGAATCCTTTCCCCATTTCTTGTTTTTCTCAGGTTTGTCAAAGATCAGATGGCCGTAGATGTGTGGTATTATTTCTGAGGGCTATGTTGTGTTCCATTGGTCTATATCTCTGTTTTGGTACCAGTACCATGCTGTTTTGGTTACTGTAGCCTTGTAGTGTAGTTTGAAGTCAGGTAGCGTGATGCCTCCAGCATTGCTCTTTGGACTTAGGATTGTCTTGGCAATGCGGGCTCTTTTTTGGTTCCATATGAACTTTAAAGTAGCTTTTTCCAATTCTGTGAAGAAACTCATTGGTAGCTTGATGGGGATGGCATTGAATCTATAAATTACCTTGGGCAGTATGGCCATTTTCACGATATTGATTCTTCCTATGCATGAGCATGCTATGTTCTTCCATTTGTTTGTGTCCTCTTTTATTTCACTGAGCAGTGGTTTGTAGTTCTCCTTGACAAGGTCCTTTACATCCCGTGTAAGTTGGATTCCTAGGTATTTTATTCTCTTTGAAGCAATTGTGAATGGAAGTTCATTCATGATTTGGCTCTCTGTTTGTCTGTTACTGGTGTATAAGAATGCTTGTGACTTTTGCACATTGATTTTGTATCCTGAGACTTTGCTGAAGTTTCTTATCAGCTTAAGGAGATTTTGGGCTGAGACAATGGGGTTTTCTAAATATACAATCATGTCATCTGCAAACAGGAACAATTTGACTACTTCTTTTCCTAACTGAATACCCTTTATTTCTTTCTCTTGCCTGATTGCCCTAGCCAGAACTTCCAACACTATGTTGAATCAGAGTCATGAGAGAGGGCATCCCTGTCTTGTGCCAGTTTTCAAACAGAATGCTTCTAGTTTTTGCCCATTCAGTATGATATTGGCTGTGGGTTTGTCATAAATAGCTCTTATGATTTTGAGATACGTTCCATCAATACCGAATTTATTGGGCGTTTTTAGCATGAAGGGCTGTTGAATTTTGTCAAAGGCCTTTTCTGCATTTATTGAGATAATCATGTGGTTTTTGTCTTTGGTTCTGTTTATATGCTGGATTACATTTATTGATTTGCGTATGTTGAGCCAGCCTTGCATCCCAGGGATGAAGCCCACTTGATCATGGTGGATAAGCTTTTTGATGTGCTGCTGGATCCGGTTTGCCAGTATTTTATTGAGGATTTTTGCATCGATGTTCATCAGGGATATTGGTCTAAAATTCTCTTTTTTGGTTGTGTCTCTGCCAGGCTTTGGTATCAGGATGATGTTGGCCTCATAAAATGAGTTAGGGAGGATTCCCTCTTTTTCTATTGATTGGAATAGTTTCAGAAGGAATGGTACCATCTCCTCCTTGTGCCTCTGGTAGAATTCAGCTGTGAATCTGTCTGGTCCTGGACTTTTTTTGGCTGGTAGGCTATAAATTATTGCCTCAATTTCAGATTCTGCTATTGGTCTATTCAGGGATTCAACTTCTTCCTGGTTTAGTGTTGGGAGAGTGTAAGTGTCCAGGAAATTATCCATTTCTTCTAGATTTTCTAGTTTATTTGCGTGGAGGTGTTTATAGTATTCTCTGATGGTAGTTTGTATTTCTGTGGGGTCGGTGGTGATATCCCCTTTATCATTTTTTATTGCATCAATTTGATTCTTCTCTCTTTTCTTCTTTATTAGTCCTGCCAGTGGTCTGTCAATTTTGTTGATCTTTTCAAAAAACCAACTCCTGGACTCATTGATTTTTTGGAGGGTTTTTTGTGTCTCTATCCCCTTCAGTTCTGCTCTGATCTTAGTTATTTCTTGCCTTCTTCTAGCTTTTGCATGTGTTTGCTCTTGCTTCTCTACTTCTTTTAATTGTGATGTTAGGGTGTCAATTTTAGATCTTTCCAGCTTTCTCTTGTGGGCATTTAGTGCTATAAATTTCCCTCTACACACTGCTTTAAATGTGTCCCAGAGATTCTGGTATGTTGTATCTTTGTTCTCATTGGTTTCAAAGAACATCTTTATTTCTGCCTTCATTTTGTTATGTACCCAGTAGTCATTCAGGAGCAGGTTGTTCAGTTTCCATGTAGTTGAATGGTTTTGATTGAGTTTCTTAGTCCTGAGTTCTAGTTTGATTGCACTGTGGTCTGAGAGACAGTTTGTTATAATTTCTGTTCTTGTACATTTGCTGAGGAGTGCTTTACTTCCAATTATGTGGTCAATTTTGGAATAAGTGTGATGTGGTGCTGAGAAGAATGTATATTCTGTTGATTTGGGGTGGAGAGTTCTGTAGATGTCTATTAGGTCCGCTTGGTGCAGAGATGAGTTCAATTCCTGGATATCCTTGTTAACTTTCTGTCTCATTGATCTGTCTAATGTTGACAGTGGGATGTTGAAGTCTCCCATTATTATTGTATGGGAGTCTAAGTCTCTTTGTAAGTCTCTGAGGACTTGCTTTATGAATCTGGGTGCTCCTATATTGGGTGCATATATATTTAGGATAGTTAGCTCTTCCTGTTGAATTGATCCCTTTACCATTATGTAATGGCCTTCTTTGTCTCTTTTGATCTTTGATGGTTTAAAGTCTGTTTTATCAGAGACTAGTATTGCAACCCCTGCTTTTTTTTGTTCTCCATTTGCTTGGTAGATCTTCCTCCATCCCTTTATTTTGAGCCTATGTATGTCTCTGCATGTGAGATGGGTCTCCTGAATAGAGCAGACTGATGGGTCTTGACTCTTTATCCAGTTTGCCAGTCTGTGTCTTTTAATTGGAGCATTTAGTCCATTTACATTTAAGGTTAATATTGTTATGTGTGAACTTGATCCTGCCATTATGATATTAGCTGGTGATTTTGCTCGCTTGTTGATGCAGTTTCTTCCTAGCATCCACAGTCTTTACATTTTGGCATGTTTTTGCAATGGCTGGTACTGGTTGTTCCTTTCCATGTTTAGTGCTTCCTTCAGGGTCTCTTGTAGGGTAGGCCTGGTGGTGACAAAATCTCTAAGCATTTGCTTATCTGTAAAGAATTTTATTTCTCCTTCACTTATGAAACTTAGTTAGGCTGGATATGAAATCTGGGTTGAGAATTATTTTCTTTAAGAATGTTGAATATTGGTCCCCACTCTCTTCTGGCTTGTAGAGTTTCTGCCGAGAGATCTGCTGTGAGTCTGATGGGCTTCCCTTTGTGGGTAACCCGACCTTTCTCTCTGGCTGCCCTTAAAAGTTTTTCCTTCATTTCAACTTTGGTGAATCTGGCAATTATGTGTCTTGGAGTTGCTCTTCTCGAGGAGTATCTTTGTGGCGTTCTCTGTATTTCCCAAATTTGAATGTTGGCCTGCCCTACTAGGTTAAGGAAGTTCTCCTGGATGATATCCTGAAGAGTGTTTTCCAACTTGGTTCCCTTTTCCCCCTCATTTTCAGGCACCCCAATCAGATGTAGATTTGGTCTTTTCACATAATCCCATACTTTTTGAAGGCTTTATTCATTTATTTTTCCTCTTTTTTTTTTGGACTTCTCTTCTCACTTCATTTCATTCATTTGATCCTCAATCACTGATACTCTTTCTTCCAGTTGATCCAGTCGGTTACTGAAGCTTGTCCATTTGTCACATATTTCTCGTGTCATGGTTTTTATATCTATCAGTTCGTTTATGACCTTCTCTGCATGATTATTCTAGTTATCCATTCTTCCATTCTTTTTTCAAGATTTTTAGTTTCTTTGTGCTGGGTACATAATTCCTCATTTAGCTCTGAGAAGTTTGATGGATTGAAGCTTTCTTCTCTCAACGTGTCAAAGTCATTCTCCATCCAGCTTTGGTCTGTTGCTGGCGATGAGCTGCGTTCCTTTGGAGGGGGAGATGCGCTCTTAAATTTTGAATTTCCAGCTTTTCTGCCCTGCTTTTTCCCCATCTTTGTGGTTTTATCTGCCTCTGGTCTTTGATGATGGTGACGTATTGATGGGGTTTTGGTGTGGGTGTCCTTCCTGTTTGTTAGTTTTCCTTCTAACAGTCAGGACCCTCAGCTGTAGATCTGTTGGAGATTGCTTGAGGTCCACTCCAGACCCTGTTTGCCTGGGTATCAGCAGCAGAGGCTGCAGAAGATAGAATATTGCTGAACAGCGAGTGTACCTGTCTGGTTCTTGCTTTGGAAGCTTCCTCTCAGGGGTGTACTCCACCGTGTGAGGTGTGGGGTGTCGGTCTGCCCCTAGTGGGGGATGTCTCCCAGTTAGGCTACTCAGGGGTCAGGGATCTGCTTGAGTAGGCAGTCTGTCCATTCTCAGATCTCAACCTCCGTGTTGGGAGATCCACTGCTCTCTTCAAAGCTGTCAGACAGCATCATTTGCATCTGCAGAGGTTTCTGCTGCTTTTTGTTGTTGCTGTTGTTGTTGTTGTTGTTGTTGTTTAGCTGTGCCCTGTCCCCAGAGGTGGAGTCTACAGAGACAGGCAGGTTTCCTTGAGCTGCTGTGGGCTCCACCCAGTTCGAGCTTCCCAGCGGCTTTGTTTACTTACTTAAGCCTCAGCAATGGTGGGCGCCCCTCCCCCAGCCTTGCTGCTGCCTTGCCCTTAGATCACAGACTGCTGTGCTAGCAATGAGGGAGGCTCCAGGACCCTCCCGGCCAGGTGTGGGATATAATCTCCTAGTGTGCCATTTGCTAAGATCCTTGGTAAAGCGCAGTATTGGGGTGGGAGTTACCCGATTTTCCAGGTGTTGTGTGTCTCAGTTCCCCTGGCTAGGAAATGGGATTTCCTTCCCCCTTGCACTTCCCAGGTGAGGCGATGCCTCGCCCTGCTTCAGCTCTCGCTGGTCAGGCTGCAGCAGCTGACCAGCACCGATTGTCTGGCACTCCCTAGTGAGATGAACCTGGTACCTCAGTTGAAAATGCAGAAATCACCTGTCTTCTGTGCTGCTGGCGCTGGGAGCTGGAGACTGGAGCTGTTCCTATTCAGCCATCTTGCTCCGCCCCCACCATGTGCCTATTTTCATACCAGTACCATGCTGTTTAGGTGACTATGGCCTTATAGTATAGTTTGAAGTCAGGTAATGTGATGCTTCCAGATTTTTTTTTTTTTTTTTTGCTTAGTCTTGGTTTGTACATCCAACTGATTTCTGACAAGGCACCAATAACCTTTGGGGAAAGAACATTGGGGAAATAACACCTTTTCAATACATGATGCTGGGAAAATTGGATTGCTGTATGCAGAAGAAGGAAACTAGATTCCCATTTCTCACTATATACTAAAATCAAGTCAAAATGGATTAGATACTTAAGTACAAGAAGAAAACTTAGAAACACTACTTCAGGATATTGGTTTGGGCAAAGATTTTATGACTAAGACCAAAGCAGAGGCAACAAAAACAAAAATAGACAAATGAAACTATATTAAAGTAAAAAGCTTCTGCACCACAAAGGAAACCACCAACAAAGTGGAAGGACAACATGTTGAATGTGAGAAAATATATGCAAACTGTTCATTTGTCAAGGGACTAATATCCAGAATTTACTAGCCAGTCAACTCAACAGTAAACACACACACACACACACACACACTTCAATTAAAAAGTGGGCAAATTACATAATAGACATTTCTCAAAAGAAGGTATACAAGTGACCAATATGAAAGGCATGTGAAAAAAATACTGACTGTCACTAATCATTAGAGAAATACAAATCAAAACCACAGGGACATTATTTTACCTTATGTCCTTATAGTTAGACCTTATGTCCTTATAGTTAGAATGGCTATTATTAAAAAGACAAAAAATAAGAAATGCTGGCAAGGATGCAGAGAAAAGGAAACTCTTTACACTGTGGGAATATAAATTAGGACAGCCATATGGAAAACAGCATGGAAATTTCTCAAAAAACCAAAAATAGAACTACCACATGACCCAGCAAATCTCACTCACTACTAGGTATTTATCCAAAGAAAAGGAAATCAGTATATCAAAGGGATACCTACACTAGTATGTTTACTGGAGCACTAGCCACAATAGCAAAGATGTAGAATCAACCTAAGTTTTCATCAGTGGATGAATTGATGAAATTCATCACTGATGAACTCATCATTGGATGAGGAAAATGTGGTATAGGTTTTGAAATCTATACGGTGGAATACTGTTCTGCCATAAAAAGAATGAAATCACATCATTTGCAGCAACATGGATGAAACTTGAGGTCATTAAGTGAAATAAGCCAAGCACAGAAAGACAAGTATCATATGTTCTCGCTTACATGTTGGGAGCTAAAAAAGTTGGTCTTATGTAAGTAGAGAGTAGAATGATACCAGAGACTGGGAAGCATATATTGAAGGATGGGGGATAAATAAAGTTGGTTAATGGGTACATACATATAATTAGATAGAAGAAATTGTTCTAATGTTTGATAGCAGGGTAGGGTGACTATAGGTAATAACAATGTATTGTTTATTTCAAAATAGCTAGAAGAGAGAACTTGAAATGTTCCCAACATATAGAAATGAGAAACACTTAAGGTGATGTACACCTCAAAATACACTGACTCAATTATTACACATTATATATGCATGTAACAAATATCACATTTACCCCATACATATGTACAAATATTATGTATTGATAAAAAATAAAAATAATCTATTAAAAAAAAAACTACCATGGGGCTGGGCCAAGTTTGGTGAATTGGACTAAAGTTAGTTTTCCTGCTCTCAAGTGGAAGCAGAAGCTTGTCAAGTAAAAGTGTCTGGAGTTATAAAATCAAAGGGAGTTTTATGATTTCACATAGCCAATTTGTGATTGTTCAGTGTATACCTTTTACACTAGATTTATTAAATTTACAGCAAGACAGTTACTGAAAGCTAGGCTTTATTGACAAGAACATGCTTCCTAAATTCCAAAAGCTTCCTTTGAAATCACAGGAATCTAGTTTGAGAAGGCCAAAGTTAGAGCTGTTATTATAAGGCACACAGTAGGCTGGCTATCAAGCAGCACTGTCCCCTCCAGCAGGAAAGATGGGGAGCAGATAGTTGGAGAGGAAGAGAAGAGCAAAGGACCTGGTCTGAAGCCTTTGCTCCACCTTTTCCCATAGTGGTTGAGAATCCACAGTGGGCATGGCCAGTATAAATAATTAGAGGACTTTAGGGAAATCCTAAACAGGAATCTTTCACCATCACTGGAAACTGGGCTCTAGAGTGAGATTATATCAGTTCTAGAAAGTAATGTGAGTTCATTTTTTTTGTTTGCACATCCGAATCATAATGTGTGACATGGTTTGGATCTGGATCCCCACCAAAATCTCAAGTTGAAATGTAATTCCCAGTGCTGGAGGTGAGACTTGGTGGGAGGAGATTAGATAAGTGGGCTGTTTCTCATGGTTTAATATCATGCCTCCCCTCCCCTACCAAGTGCTATCATCACAATAGTGAGTTATTGTGAGATCTGGTTGTTTAAAAGTATGTGGTACCTCTGCACTCTCTCTCTTCCTCCTGCTCAGGCCATGTGAAGTGTGGGCTCCCTCTTCATCTGCTATGATTGTAAGTTTCCTGGTGCCTCCCCAGAAGCTGAGTAGATGCCAGAATCATGCATAACTGTGAGCCAATTAAACCTCTTTTCTTTATAAATTACCCAGTCTCAGGTATTTCTTTATAGCAGTGCAAGAATGGACTAATACAGAAAATTGGTGCTGATAAGTGGGGTATTGCTATAAAGATACATGAAAATGTAAAAGTAGTTTGGAACTGGCTAACACGCAGAGGCTGGAACAGTTTGGAGGGCTCAGAAGAAGACAGGAAGATGAGGGAAAGTTTGGAACTTTCTGAAGACTTGAATAATTGTGACCAAAATGCTGATTAGTGACATGAACAGTGAAGTCCAGGCTAAGGAGGTTCCAGATGGTAACGAGGCACTTGAGAGTGATAATATCACTCCTAAGATAGGATATCTGGTGGAAGAAATTTCTAAGCCACAAAGCATTCAAGATGTAGCCAGGCTGCTTCTAACAGCATATCTCATATGCAGGAGCAAAGAAATAACCTGAGGAGGGGGCGGAGCAAGATGGCCAAATAGGAACAGCTCCAGTCTCCAGCTCCCAGTGTGAGCAACACAGAAGACATGTGATTTCTGCATTTTCAACTGACGTACTGGGTTCATATCACTAGGGAGTGCCAGACAATCGGTGCTGGTCAGATGCTGCAGCCCGACCAGTGAGAGCTGAAGCAGGGTGAGGCATCACCCCACCTGGGAAGCGCAAGGGGGAAGGGAATCCCTTTTCCTAGCCAGGGGAACTGAGACACACAACACCTCGAAAATTGGGTAACTCCCACCCCAATACTGCGCTTTACCAAGGGTCTTAGCAAACGGGCACATCAGGAGATTATATCCCACACCTGGCCGGGAGGGTCCCACGCCCACAGAGCCTCCCTCATTGCTAGCACAGCAGTCTGTGATCTAAGGGCAAGGCAGCAGCGAGGCTGGGGGAGGGGCGCCCGCCATTGCTGAGGCTTAAGTAGGTAAACAAAGCCACTGGGAAGCTCGAACTGGGTGGAGCTCACAGCAGCTCAAGGAGACCTGCCTGTCTCTGTAGACTCCACCTCTGGGGACAGGGCACAGCTAAACAACAACAACTACTATAAACCAATATTTGTAAAATATTGTTTATAGTTGTTCATTTCAACAGATACAGATCATTTCAACACGTGATCATTTCAACAGATACAGAAAAATTATTGCACAAAATTCAACATCCTTTCATGATAAAACTCTCAATGTTTTCGATATGGAAGTAATGTATCTCAAAACAATAAAAGCCACACATGACAAACCCACAGCAAACATCATGCTCAATGGTAAAAAGTTGGTAGCTCTGTAATTCCAGTTCTTTGGGAGGCCAAGGCTGGTGAATGATGAGGTCAGGAGTTCAAGACCAGCCTGGCCAAGATGGTGAAACCCTGTCTCTACTAAAAATACAAAAGTTAGCCAGGCATGGTAGTGGGTGCCTATAATCCCAGCTACTTGGGAGGCTGAGGCAGAAAATTGCTTGCACCTGGGAGGTGGAGGTTGCAGTGAGCTGAGATTGCACTCAGCTGGGTGACAGAGTGAGACACTGTCTCAAAAAAAAAAAAAATTGATAATTTTTCCTTTAAGATCAGGAACAAGATAAGGATGCTCTCTCTTACCACTTCTTTCAACATAGTACTGGAAGTCCAAGCCAGAGCAATTAGGCAAGATAAAAAAAAGACATCCTAATAAGAAAGGGAGAAGTAAAATTGTCTCTGTTTGCTGATGGCATAATTTTATACATAGAAACCAAAGACTCCACCAAAAAAACTGTTGCAAATGATAAATTCAAAGTAAAGCTGCAGGATACAAAATCAATATATAAAAAGCAGTGGCATTTCTATACACTAACAACAAACTATCTGAAAAAGAAATTAAGAAAATGATCCCATTTATAATAGCAACAACAAAATACTTAGGTGTAAATTTAAACAAGGGAGTGAAAAATATTTATTCTGAAAAGTATAAAACATGGATCAAAGAAATTGAAGAAAACACAAACACATGAAAAGATATCTCATGTCTTTGGATTGGAAGACTTAATATTGTTAAAATTTCAATATTACCCAAAGTGATCTACAGATTCAAAGTAATCCATATTAAAATTCCAATGTCATTTTTCATGCAAATGGAAAAAAAATCCTAAAATTTGTACAGAACCATAAAGGATCCTGATTAACCAAACCAACCGTATTTGTCCATTTTCTTACTGCTATAAAGAACTGTCTGAGACTGGGTAATTTATAAAGGAAAGATGTTTAATTGACTCACAGTTCAGCATGATTGGGAGGCCTCAGAAAACTTACAATTATGGCAGAAGGTGAAGGGGAAACAAGGCACATTCTTCATAAGGTGGCAGGAAGAAGAAGTGCTGAGTGAAGTGGGAAGAGCCCCTTATAAAACCATCAGATCTTGTGAGAACTCACTCATTATCATGAGAACAGCATGAGGGAAACTACCTCTATGATTCATTACTTCCACCTGGTCTCTCCTTTGACACACGGGGATTATGGGGTTTACAATCAAGATGAGATTTGGGTGGGGACACAAAGGCTCACCATATCACCACCCTTCAGCAAAGATAACAAAGCTGAAGGCATCACACTACCTGACATCAAAATATACTAAAAACTGTGATAATCAAAACACCATAATATCAGCACAAAAACAGACACATCGACTAATGGAACAAGCTAGAGTCCAGGAATAAACCCATGCATTTATGGACAACTGATTTTTGACAAACTTGTCAAAAACACACAATGAGGAAAGGACAATCTTTTCCTTTAAATGGTGCTGAGAAAACTGGATATGTACATGCAAAAGAATGAAATTGATCCTTATCTCATACCATATAAAAATCAACTCAAAATGTACTAAAGGCTTAAATATAACACCTGAAACTGTAAAACTCCTAGAAGACAACATAGGAGAAAAGCTCCATGACATTGGTCTGGATAATAACTTTTTTGGATATTACCCCCAAAATACAAGGAACAAAAGCAAAAATAGACAAACAGGATTGATCAAATTAAAAAGTTTCTGCACAACAAATGAAACAATTAAAGAGATAGTCCACAGAATGGGAGAAAATATTTGCAAATCATACCATCCGATAAGAAGTTAGTTTTCAAAATATATAAGAAAATCAACTCAATGGCAAGAAAACAAATAACCTGATTTAAAAATGGTCAAACGACCTGAATAGACAGTTATCAAAAAAAGACAAATAGTCAATAGGTTTATAGAAAAATGCTCAGTATCATGAATCCTTAGGGAAATACAAATTAAAGCCACAATGAGCTATCACATCACACCTGTAAGAATGGCGATTATTAAAAAGATGACAGATAACAAGTGTTAGCAAGGATGTGGAGAAAAAAGAATCCTTGTACACTCTTGGTGGGAATATACATTAGTATAGCCATTATGGAAACAGTATGGAGGTTCCTCAAAAAATTAAAAGTAGAACTCCCATATGATACAGGAATCCCACTTCTGAGTGTATATGCAAAGGAATTGAAGTCAATATATCGAAGAGATAGCTCCACTCTCAAATTCATTGCAGCATTATTTAGAATGCCCAATATATGAAATATGAAACGAAATATAAGATTAAATATAACATATAATTAAATACTATGCAGTCTGAAAAGAGAAGGAAATTCTGTCATTTGCAACAACATGGATGAACCTGGAGGATATTATGCTAAGTGAAATAAATCAGGCACAAAACACAAATACCATATGATCTCACTTATATGTGGAATCTAAAAAAGTAAAATGCATAGAAGTAGAGAGTAGAATATGGTTACCAGAGGCTGGAGGTGAGGAGTAGGAGGGAAGAAAATGGAGAGATGCTGGTCAAAGGGTGCAAAGTTTCAGTCTGATGGAAGGAATCAGTTTTTGAGATATATTGCACAGTGAAGTGACAATAGATAATAATAATGTAATGTAATATTTCAAAATTGCTAAGAGAGTAAACTTTCCATGTTCTCATCGAAAAAAATGTTAAGTAAGTGAGGTGATGGATGTGTTCATTAGCTTGATTTATCATGCCACATTGTGTACGTATTTCAAAAAAATCACATTTTACTCTACAAATATATACAGTTATTTGTCAATTGTAAAAAAGAACTTAGTTTTAGAAGGTGAATGCTGATAAGCCAGTCAAGTGGAGATGTTGAGTAGACAGCTGTATACCAGTCTGGAGTTCAAGAGTGAGAGGAGATAGGAACTTGGGAGTTGCAGAATACAGATGGCATTTAAAATCATGGGAGTAAATTAGCTCATTTAGGGAATGAGTCAAGATAGAGGAGAGGATGGCAGATTAAACACTGGGCCACCACAATGTTTAAAGGTGTGGAGATAGATAGAGTTATGTAAAGTGCTTAGAAAAGGGTCAGGCACATGGCAAGTGCTCTTTAGCTGCCATTATGAATTGGGAAACGACTGACTTGGGGAACAGAGGTTTTCTAATGGAGATCAAACTCTTTGATCTTAATGACCTGTTAAAACACCTACAAAAGGGGGCCAGTGTTCAACACAGAAAAAACAAGTGGCAAACTGGCCCATTCATGTTTTTGAATTCATGTTTTTGAATGCAATGGTATCAGACTGAAAAATACTTGCTGATTCTGGCTCTTTGATGCAAAATTCAAATTAATCTATTAATAGATTTAATCATGGCAACTTCTTAATTCATGGAAACAGACTATGCCAAACTTTGAAAACAAAAAGCTAGACAGAGGCATAATAATGCTTTTCCTAATTTTTCTACCTTTCTTTTAGTTACCTTTTTAGTTATATGAATAGTCTACAGCAAAACAGCTAAGTGAGGTTAAAGTAGAAGTTAGCTGGTCATTCTGGCGTAAGTGAAAATGTAGAACTTAGAGTGTACCTTTGCTTAACGTCAGTTTTCTTTCAGGAATCCATTTTAATTTTGTGATAGTAGAGACCATGGGAAAAAATATGAAAAAACTCGAACAAGAAAATAATCTTTAAAGAAAATTTGAGAGCCTTCATTTCCAAAATTTTATAAGTAGTTTTTACAAAAGACATGCCCATTAAGCTTTGCCAGGCCACTGTCAGCTGTGGATACCACATGGTTAAATCTACCACATGGCATTTCTTATGCTACGTGAGTCATGGGATGCAGAATGACAGAATTTATGCAACCTTATGAAACATGCCAGCACAATGTAGCACTTAAGCTAAGATATTTTAATGACCCGATTTGTTCAGACGGCTTGAGGATAAAAAGTGATTTAACAGGATTTGCTACTATTAATCACAGCAGCTTCTAGTGTTTAGTGCATAGTGGGCAGGTGCTTTTAGGATTATACTAATAACAAGAAAAACAACAGAATGTTTTTTAATAGTCAAATTATAATGAAAGACAATTAATGTAACATTTTAAATTGTATAAAATGTCAAGGTTAGCATAGTATAAAGTATATAATTAATGTATTAAATGCAGATGAAATAATCTTAATTCATTTAGCAATTACTCATTCTGCTTACAGTAAGTAACAGATTCAGATGGAACTTAACTGGAAGAAAATAAAAGGCATTGTTGCTTAACTCCTGGTGTCTAGGAAGGAGGGAGAATACACTATATTTTAAGAGACCTCTGAAAAAAGTTCATTTACAAAAATGCCAGGACTCAGGTTTATTATTATTCTCCTGGGGCACACACTTTGAAATGATATTTTCACACAAGGTGGAATCTGAAATTTGAATCCTGTCAGAGCCACAAAATGCTGAAAGTCCAGCTCTCACAGGAAATAACATTTAAATATTAAATGTCTACGTCCAAGGCAGAGATGACAAGAATAAAAATGACTCAATTTCAAGTAAAATCTCTGTCCTCTTTGTTTTTTAAACTGGGTCAAATTGACATTTTTTGTTCAGTTTGGCCTGAAGGAATACAAAATAAATATGATAAGAGTTTGCAACTGTAATGTTTACATAGTTAAAACGATTCTCAATTTCACTGAAGGCTCTCCTTTGCATGGAAGCTTAGGATTGTTATTTATAGGCTGTGACACCAAAAAGAATGGTCCATCAGCCAAACTGGAAGCTTAGTGCAGTGGAAAAAACCAAAGATTTGATTGACTGAATTTTTCACTTTGCAACAAATTGTTTTGGTGTCAGAGAGATCTTATAGTTGTTGTTGTTTGGTTCTTCCCTTCATTTTTGGATTAATGTCTTACACATGTCAGTCACTGGATATCCTAAAGAGCTTCAGCCTTATGGGTCTACTCTTTCCTTAAATATTTAAATAAAAATAGCCAGAGTCCCCACACCCTTTGTGTTAAGAGTATTTGAGGAGCACACAATAAACAGCCTCTTTTTTTAAAACTTAAGTTCTAAATTAGTGGAGGAAAAAAATGCAAGTGATTGTGTATCAAGTGAACATTCAATGATTGCTGACAGAGGCTAAGATGTCACCCAGAAAGAGGTCCAGGTTGCTGTGCAAAGTGCTCTGCTATATTACCTAGCCCATCCAATGGTGCTTGAAGTGTCTGAATAGATTGGGATGTGTGTGGAGACTGTGGCAGGCTGCTCCAGGTGAATTAGAGTGCCTGTCTTTAGAATTTTGGAGCAAAGCTCTGCCATCCTTTTTACATGGCTATTCTTTGAGAAACTGCTTATGGATTGCTCCTTGGCCTTAGCAGAGACTCAACACTTGGTCATGGGCCACCAAATGAACAGGAGCTGTGGACAATAAACTGGGTGTTTTCAGCCCTCTCAAAAAAATCAAGAAGTTGGGTATGCAGTACAGCTTAAGTAGATCCTGAAGGCATGAGTAAGTTGCTTGGCAAGTTTCCCAGTTGCCCCTCCTCATGTTATCTTGCCTCCTCTCTCTCAACCCACATAATCAGCCCTCCAAATCTGAGGGTTCTGCATTGTAGAGTCAACCAACTGAAGATAAAAACTATTTTGAAAACAAAAAAAGAAATAACAATACAATAATAAAAGTCATACAAAGAAAGATATAACAACTATTTATACACCATTTACATTGTGTTAGTTATTATAAGTATTCTGGAGATGAGTTAAAGTATATGGGAGGATGTGCAAAAGTTGTATGCAAATACTATTCTATTGGAACTTCCACATCTGTGGATTTTGGTATTTGAAGGTCACCTAGAACCAATCCTGCATGGATATCTAAGGACAAATATATATGGCTTATTAGGGGGTTCCCTATGTCAAATATTGACTGAAGAAGAAAATAGTTCAGGCCTGGTTTATAGATTGGTATGATATGCTGGCACATCCTAAAAATGGATAGCTCAGCACTACTGCCCCACTCTGGGTAATGAAGGGAGCTCCTATTGTTGAACTATGGTAATGAAGGGAGCTCCTATTGTTGAACAGTACTTCAAGGAGTACACCTACTTATTAATTTTTCTTGGAAGAGGAGATGGCCCCAGGTATGGCCTTATACTGGTAGGTAGTGGCTAATGGTTTGACTAGATGGTTCGTGTTACGGACTGACTGTTTGCATCCCCCCAAGAAAGAACACAACTAGACATTTGGTGACAAGGAGGTGTGTGGATAGATCTTTCTGAATGGGAATAGAGAGTGAAGACCTTTGTTCCATGTGATTGCTCATCAAAGAGCAACCTCAGTAAAAGAGGATTTTAATAATCAGATGAACAAGATGCCCTGCTCTGTGGACATCAAGAGGCTTTTTCCACAGCCACTCCATCCATGCCCAACGGACACATGCACAAAGTGTCCATGGCAGCAGGCGTAGAAGTTACATATGGACTCAGCAATATGGACTTCCACTCACTAAGGCTGATCTGTCTATAGTCACTGTTGAATGCCCAGCCTGCCAACAGCAGAGTTCAACTTTGAGCCCCTGACATGGTACCATTGCCCAGGAGGCTGAAATAGCCACCTGGAGGTAGGTTGATTGCACTGGACCACATCCATCTTAGAAGAGGCAGTGCTTTGTTCTCACTGGAAGAGAAATTTCCTCTAAATATGGATTTGTTTTCCTTGCCCTCAAGGCTTTTGTCAAAATCACCATCTGTGGACTTACATAGTATGATTCACATCAAGGTATGCTAATAACACTGCTTCTGACAAAGGAACTCAATAGCAATTGCAGTGTGGACTCATGCTTATAGAATCTACTGATATTACCATGTTCCTTGTTACCAAGAAGTAGCTGGTCTGATAGAATGCTAAAATAGCCTTTCAAAATTTTTAGTTTCCATGCCCTCTGGGAAGGAACATTTCACAGGTTTGAGATAAAGTCTTCAGGATGTGGCATATGCTGTAAATCAGTGACGAATATACAATGCTATCTTTCACAGAGATAGGATCCATGGATTCAGGAAAGCTGTGTGAGATGGGAGTTATTCCTTTCACTATTACCCACAGTGAGCCACTCTGTGTGGAAGTTCAGTGTGGGGTACCAAGCACTCTTGAAGATCATGCCTGTTGTCCCTGATCTCCTGCTCATCCTGTTAGCACAAGGCAGCAGCCAAGCCCACAGCTCCCTAGCACCTGCTGGATCACCTCCTTTAGTTTCTCCAGATCCTAAGCTGGGTGTGTGTATGGCTCTGTGGTGAAGCGTGCCAGCTCCTTCTGTGCCATTGAGGCTGGAGATAGAGAGAGGGAGATGAAGGTTCCAGCTGGTCTTTGTAGGTTCCAGTTTATCCTTGTCCTGCCTTTTAAATGTCCAGCTGTTCTTACCAACTGCTAGTACTGAGAGGCTCTACAGAGCCTGCAGGCCTACAACAGACAAGGACCAACAGCCTGCCATAGGGTTCCTCAACAGCTCCTACAATTACATAAGGTGGAATTCCTACAGCAAATCCCGTACAGTGGCTCTGCTTGTCTTACACAGCCTAAATGACACAGCATCTGTTCACTATCTCTGAAGATTCTCAGGGAGGATTTCGTCCTCTTAGTCATTTATTGGACTAATTTTCTGCTCCTCAGAGTTTTCGAATTTACTGTCACCTTGACTCCTGTGTCTGTTCCCCTTTCTATGCCCCAAGTCAACGAAAATGTGTAACACAATGCCTTTTCCTTAATTTACCTCAAATGCCACTCATAAAAGCAAGGAATTTCACAGAGGTTCTATGGTAAAAATGGCCATTGTATTAAAGCAAAATGCCTATAGCAGTTTACTTAAAATTGAATATTAGTTGCCCCATTTTGAAAAGTCCAGTTCCTTGGCCTCCTGCCAACTATCAGTTTTGTTTCTTTTCTCTCTTCAGTCTCCCTAATCTGTCCTCCTGCGTCTTTCTGTCAACTCAAAACTCCTTTCATTAAAAAAAAAAGTAGAATAATTCAGCCCTCTCATTGTCTTCTTCTTGATCATTGATATGGTTTGGCTGTGTTCCCACCAAAATCTCATCTTGAATTCCCACGTGTTGTGGGAGGGGCCTAGTGAGAGGTAATTGAATCAAGGGGGAAAGTCTTTCCCATGCTGTTCTCCTGACAGTAAGTCTCATGAGATCTGATGGTTTTAAAAAGGGGAGTTGCTCTGCACAAGCTTGCTCTTTCTTTGCTTGCTGCCATCCATGTAAGAGATGACTTGCTCCTCCTTGCCTTCCACCATGGTTGTGAGGCTTCCCCAGCCACGTGGAACTGTAAATCCAATTAAACCTCTTTCTTTTGTAAATTGCCCAGTCTTGGGTTTGTCTTTATCAGCAGTGTGAAAACAGACTGATACAATCATTGTTATTGCATGCTTTCATTTTTATAACCAAAGGCCATCAAAGAAAAGAGACTTTCTCCTGAAGAGGAAGTTTGCTGCCAGTTGTAAAACACAGGCCCTTCCCTCCCCCCTGTATCTTGAACTATCTTGCGTTAGATCTCAGTGGAGAGGGATGCCATATACTATACCATCCTGCCACAGATTTACTCAAAATCAATTTTATAAAACCAAAACCTTAAAAGAAAGATTGGCAAAAACAATCGTATTAGGAGAAGTAGGTCCTGCTAAGAAACAGCTTTGAGAAAGTTTTGAATTACAGGCAGTTTGTAACAGCTGTGGATTGCAACATTTTCCCTGGTGAGTTGTTTAGTGTGTCATTGTGTATAAATTTCAAGCTATACTTCTAGAAGCTTTCATTTAGAAAGTTGATCTTTTACTTCTTTAAGGGCATAAAAGGAAATTGCAGGCTGTGCCTTGGTATGTGAACTGTGGGCAAATTGTAGCATGTCAGTCTCCCCTTTGGAGATATGTGTGTTTGCCAATTTTTAAAATACAATTTAAGGAATCAACAGAATTGTAGTGAGATGGATATTTAAATTCAGAGATGGGAGAAAATACAGAAGGAAATGGAGGAAGGTAGGAGAGTTATTTTTTAAAAATTTATCAAGACATGAATACAAGCACTTTATCTTAACCAAAGGACTAGTTGTAGCCATGCTGAATTAATCATTCTAATTAGATTTCCAAGATATTTGAAAAAACTCTCCATATTGAGAGACTGATAGTTTTTCACTGACACTTTGCTATTTTTGTATTATGGGTCCGGAGCCTTATAAGTTTAGAATTTTTAATTCAATAAATTAGAATAAAAAGTGAAAGGGAAAATTACTTCTTTTTGACTAGAGAGATTCTAATCACAGGTTTTTATGTTCACAGTGTATGGATGTCTTATCTATCTATTTTTTTTTCTTCTCTCTCTCTCTCTCTTTTTTTTTTTTTTTTGCTATGTGCAAGATAGGAAGAAGCGTTTTGTGGGAGAGGACACTTGTGGGAAATGCCTTCAGCAGCAGCTATGCAAGAGGACAGATGAGAGAAGGCCTTGTAGGTTTGGCATCCACAGTGCTTTTGACAACCAGTTGACTTGATGTTTCCAGTGATATGGCCAGAGCACCAGGATTCAGGGTATGACCCAACCACTATCAGATTCTACTTTTGGAGTTCATTTCCTTGAACATTGGTCTGAAGCAGTAGTTTCTTAACCTATTTTGGTTCATGGAGGTGTATGAGGTCATAGACCCTTTCCAGAGAAAAATGCACATATGTATACAAAAAAATTTGCCAACAATATTAGAAGATTATAGGCCCTATGAAACCTACCCAAGGACTATAGGCTATAACTCCCATTCTAAATCACTATCTTTTGGAGAATTGTAAAGGCCTTTCTATTTCATGTTAAGGGTCCTTTTCAGATCTAAGCCTGAGTGTCACTCAATTCTTCTGTGACTTAGCAGAGGATGATATAGCTTCTTATACCTCACAGTTGTTTAACACAAGGCTAGATAAATTCTAAAGTGAGGGCAGCCACAGAGAAGCCACATTTGTGTCTTATTTACTGTTATATTCCAGGAACATAGTGGGTACTCAAGAAGTAATTGTTGAAACTTTTGCTTTAGAGTATAATGTGGTGGTAAAGTGAGGTGAGAAATTAAAGTGGGCTTTGTGTACTCTTGGAGCAAGAGGAGTGCTCAAATGATAGGTAGAATGTGCCACTGGGTCTCCAGTAAACCAATTAACAAGGGACTCCTTGCTTTCCTTTAGTTTTGCTGGTCACGAGAGGAAACTTGGGGCTGCATAAAAATTTGAGCTGTGGGTAAGGCTGCTGGAGGACCTGCCTGTCAAAGAGAATTCTGCATTTGTCTTCTTTGTTTCCTCTTGCCTAAGGAAGAAGAATCCTTACCCCCTCGAGAGGAAAGCAGGTTTATGTAATAAGGGGAAGAGACTGCTGGCGGTGGAAGAAAGAGAGGAATAACCACAGGATTTGTGGATTAAGAGAAGTTTTTGGAGAGAGAACACACACTTGCAAATATGCATTTCAGATGATTTCTTCAGGATTGAGTTCCCAAACTGAAATTACCTGGTCAAATGGGGTAGATGTTTTTAAGATTCTTGATGACAAAGTGCTTTTGAGAGAAGTCAATCATTTAACCCCCTCTCTTTTCCATTCCTGAAACATAAGAAGGTGCTCATATGTTGTCAGTATTTTTTACATTTTATAACCAAGACAGCAGCATTTTGGAGAATGTAAATACTTGCACAAATTGGTAAATACTCTATTTGTTCAATTCCAAATGACATGCTTTCTCTTACACAGCACCATGGTTCAGTGTTGAGATCCACAGAAAATGTGACAAGGTTGGCCTTTGACTTAGGCCTAGCAGCCCTGAGAATACGGATGGAGACTGAGAGAGAGAGAGAGAGAGCACAAGCTAGAGAGAGCTGTGGATCCAGGCTTCAGGATGCAATGAAGCCTGCAAACACCTTTCTCTCACAAGGCTCAAGAACATCCAGTCACCTCCCTGACCACACTTCTCAAATCTGCTTTCATCTGACTTTCATGTTCTCAAGGTTAACCTTGTCAGGCTTGATGATCAACAAGGTTGCAATGAGTATTCATAGAAATTGGTACAGAAGTTAATGTCCAGATCCACATGAAACGCAGGCAGAAATGAAGACAGTGACACTTACCAATCTTGACAGAAGGGACAAAAGCCTAAACTCTACAAGGAAACATTTGTAACCCTCATCAGCATGGTGCTGCATATTGTAGACAATACATGCGCTTTAAAAATCACAGGATCTAAGCATTATGGAAATGACAATGACAACTTAAGGAGAGCTGTTGTCACTGGGGAAGGATGCTTAGAAATACGCACTGCTTTTCAACACCATTAGGAAATCTTGAAGTCCTTGGTTTTAGGTAATTTCTTTTGTAAGTTTATAAGATATAGCTCTCAAATTTTTTCCATGTCTTATTAGTTCCTGGATATTTATGACCAATTATTCATTAAGTGGAAAAATGAAAGGAGGGGAGGGAAGATAAATGAGTTCCCAGTTTTTATAAATATTGTTTCCTTTTTTGTTCTGAGTCCTGAAAATAATAATATGGGATACATTCACACAGTCCAGAGGATGATCTGTATTGAAGGCACAGAGAAGAATAGATGAGTACACAGTATACAAAGTGAACAAATTCCCCTTAATGAATATTCAAAGCCTGTTCACCAAAAATTTCCAGTTTTCTGGTTTCAGTAGGTTTTGGATGTTTGATTTTGTAGGTCAGACCTGGTAGGTAGGGCGGGGACTGGGTTATCTGTGCTTTTGTGCTTCACTAGTGTGGGCCTGCCTTATCAATGCATCCCTAGAGCTAATTAAGGACAAGATGAATTTTTGGGGCTTCTCCAGTCACCTTTCTTAAGCTTCCACAAGAAAGGTAACTTCTAGTGCCTTTACCTGATCTTGCTTGAAAACAGTCAGGAAAATGTTATGGTCTGAATGTATACGTCCACCCAAAATTTATAAGTTGAAAACCTAATCACCAATGTGATGGTATTAGGTGGGGTCTTCTGGAGATGATTTGATCATGAGGTTGAAGCCCTCTTGAATGGTGTTAGTGCCTTTATAAAAGAGGCCCCAAAGACCTGTCTTGCCCCTTTCTAACATGTCAATTTACAGCAAGAAGACAGCCCTTACCAGATACTGAATCTGCTAGTGCCTTGAGTTTGGACTTCCCAGTCTTCAGAACTATGAGAAGTAAACGTTGTTTATAAGCTCTCCAGTCTATGGTATTTTGTGATAGCAATCTCCATGGACTAAGACAGAGGCTGTTACCAAAATTATAGGAAATATATTTAGAAAATAAATTATTTTAAAATACCAGAAATTTATTCATATGGAGAAAAGACTCTTCTCTTAGAGAAGTGTTATGGCCTATAAAGGCTATACTTATTCATATATATGCTTTTTCATTTAATGTTGATGGCAACTCTATGAGATAGACATTATTATTATCTCTCTTTTATGGAGAGGAAATTGTGGCTTGGAGGGGTTTAGGTGACTTGTTCCTGGCTACACACCTAGTGAGCAATGAAGAGAGGAGGACTCACACATAGATATTCTGAGATGAAATTGTTTGGTCTTTTTGTTACTTCATGTTCCTTTGGTTTAAGCCACGGTGTATTATTGAACTATTCATTGTTATATTTATCTTCCATCATTAGCATCCCTCATCCATGGAGTGGTTTTCATCTTGTAGGTCTAATGTTGGGAGGTGTTTCCAGTTAAAAATTAAGAAGTCAAGAAGTCTGAAAGTACAACTCTGAGCTTTGGCCATTTGGATGTGAAAACAGCCCAGTCTCATCAAAATTAAATGAGAAAAAAGTGAGCAATGTATCAAGTAGGAATGCATTTGGCTGTAAATAGTAGAAAAATGGAAGAATCTGGTCAGAGTGGCTTAACCAAATAAGAATATATTATTTTTTTCATAACAAGAAGTTTAGAGGTGGGCAGTCCATGGTGGGGAGTAGCTCCACATGCATCAGAGTCCCTGCTACTCAAATCCTTCCACTCCACCATCTTTAGCATGGGACTTCTGTCTTCAGGTTTGTTGTCTAGTGATTGTAAATTGGGTTTTCCATCTTTAGCTCCATATCCATATTCCATACTGGTAGAATATGGGCCCAATCTGTTTGCCTTTGAGTCTTTCTTCTTGTTTGGAAAGGGATATTCTCTCTGAAGACTTCCTTGTAACAATTGGCCAGGACTAGGTCTCAGGACCACCATAACTACAAGGGAATTTAGGAAGGTGAATATTTTCAGCTAGGCCCACTTTCATACTGGAAAAAACATGGATTATGTTAGAAAGAAAAAATGAAAGAATGAATGTAAAGTGAATTTTTTGGAGGGGTTGGGAGTGAGAGTTGTGAATGAATGGTAATGATTAAAAATCACTTAAACCAAATGCTAGTTGAGATAGGCTTCTAAGGAGGAAACTAGAACCTTGTACTTGGGTGTGTTCTAATGAATGAGGAACTAGTTGGGACAGCTTAGGCAGGTAACTGCATTGAAGAGCAGGCAGAGCTAAGTGGCTGTAATGGTGGTGAGAGATAATGACAGCAAGGTGGAACTCAATTATGAAATGGCCAAAAAAGATTAGGATAGAGAGAAGATGCCAAAGTTTATGGGGTCATACTTTTTTAAAAAATTATACTTTAAGTTCTGGGATACATGTGCAGAACGTGCAGATTTGTTACATAGGTACACACATGCCATGGTGGTTTGCTGCACCCATCAACCCATCATCTACATTAGGTATTTCTCCTAATGCTATCCCTCCCTTAGCCCCCCACCCCCTGACAGACCCCAGTGTGTGATGTTTCCCTCCCTGTGTCCATGTGTTCTCATTGTTCAACTCCCACTTCTGAGTGAGAACATGTGGTGTTTAGTTTTCTGTTCTTGTGTTAGTTTGCTGAGAATGATGGTTTTCAGCTTCATCCATGTCCCTGCAAAGGACATAAACTCATCCTTTTTTATGACTGTTTAGTATTCTATGGTGTATATATCTCACCTTTTCTTTATGCAGTCTATCATTGATGGGCATTTGGGTTGGTTCCAAGTCTTTGCTATTGTGAACAGTGCCACTATAAACATACGTGTGCATGTGTCTTTATAGTAGAATGATTTATAATCCTTTGGGTATATACCCAGTAATGGGATTGCTGGGTCAAATGGAATTTCTGGTTCTAGATCCTTGAGGAATTGCCACACCGTTTTCCACAATGGTTGAACTGATTTACACTCTCACCAACAGTGAAAAAGCGTTCTTATTTCTCCACATCCTCTCCAGCATCTATTGTTTCCTGACTTTTTAATGATCGCCATTCTAACTGGCATGAGATGGTATCTCAGTGTGGTTTTGATTTGCATTTCTCTAATGACCAGTGATGATGAGCTTTTTAAATATGTTTGTTGGCCACATAAATACCTTCTTATGAGAAGTGTCTTTTCATATCCTTCACCCACTTTCTGATGGGGTTGTTTTTTTTCTTGTAAATTTGTTGAAGTTCTTTGTAGATTCTGGATATTAGCCCTTTGTCAGATAGGTAGATTGCAAAAATTTTCTCCCATTCTGTAGGTTGCCTGTTCACTCTGATGATAGTTTCTTTTGCTGTGCATGAGCTCTTTAGTTTAATTAGATCTCATTTGTAAATGTTGGCTTTTGTTGCAATTGCTTTTGGTGTTTTATCTATAAATCCCTGACTGGGGCTGCTCCCTTTCTTTCAGAGATGCCCTGCCCAGAGAGGAGGAATCTAGAGAGGCAGTCCGGCTACCGTGGCTTTGCCAAGCTGTGGCGGGCTCCACCGAGTTTGAACTTCCCAGGGGCTTTGTTTACACTGTGAGGGGAAAACTTCGTACTCAAGCCTCAGTAATGGCAGACTCCCCTCCCCCAACCAAGCTCAAGCATCCCAGGTCAACTTCAGACTGCTGTGCTGGCAGCGAGAATTTCAAGCCAGTGGATCTCAGCTTGCTGGGCTTTCTGGGGGTGAGATATGCTGAGCTAGACCACTTGGTGCCCTGGCTCCAGCCCCCTTTCCAAGGGTGTGAACAATTCTGTCTCACTGACGTTCCAGGTGGCTACTCGGGTATGAAAAAAACTCCTGTAGCTAGCTTGGCGTCTGCCCAAATTGTCACCCAGTTTTGTGCTTGAAACCCAGGACCCTGGTGGCATAGGCTTCTGAGGGAATCTCCTCATCTGCAGGTTGTGAAGACCATGGGAAGACCATGGGAAGTGCATAGTGTCTGGGGTGGAGTCCACCGTTCCTAACAGCACAGTCCCTCATGGCTTCCCTTGGCTAGGGGAGGGAGTTCCCCGACCCCTTGCCCTTCCTGAGTGAGGTGATGCCCTGTCCTGCTTCAGCTCGCCCTCTGTGGGCTGCACCAACTGTCTAGCCAGTCCCAATGAGATGAGCTGGGTACCTTAGTTGGAAATGCAGAAATCACCTGCCCTCTGTGTTGATCTCGCTGGGAGCTGCAAATGGGAGCTGTTCCTCTTTGGCCATCTTGCCAGCCACCCTGGGGTCATACTTTAAAGCCAAGTCAAATAGTCAGCTTCTGGAAGCCTGGACTCTACTTTTTCCAAGAGGAAGAACTTGCTTGTCTTAAAGTGGCCTTGTTTGCAAGCTACCTGCTTACACCACAACTCAGAGTGTCTCAGGAAGCTGGAGTATTGCTCAGCAGAAAAGCCCCACATGCTGCCATTTTTTTGGTAGTACTGTTGATTATTTCAGGAGCAACACAGTGATAGTGCTGGATTTTGAGCAAGAAGACTATAATTATCCAATGCCCCTTCTGTTAGGGAGATTATGTGACAATCCCATGGCTTGTGGAATGTGCATCTTGGGGTTTTTGTCTTAACCACTAATTATCTTCACTTTTCCCTTTTGTTCTCTGTAACAACATTAGGCTTCTGCAGCACTGCTGGCCAGTTACTGGTGATACATCTGTGGCCATAGAATGGTGAGGCTGCCTGGAGTCTTAGTCTGTGACTCTGTTCACTTTAGTTTCATGTTAAAGCCATTAGAATTACATAGAAGTACACTAGAGTCCACTGCTACTGGAGCTCTTGTCCTAGAGTGGAAACTGGGGCCATGAGGATACAGCCCCACCGACAAGCTGGCTGCGGCCTGTCCTATGAGTAATATGTGAGAGTATCAAGCCACAGGCTGGGTTCAGAGATGATCAGCAGCACCATGCTGAAGGAGAAGCCAGGAAGGAGAACTCAGGCACAGAAGCCAAGTTGAAGAGGAGAGTGCTGTGGTTAGGTAAGCCAATACAAGGGAATAAACAGAGAAGATACATTTTATAGAAGCCAGAGTCTAGGGAGCTCAGAACCCTTGGGGGTCAAGGCAAGGGATGGGCACTAGGCCCCAGAAGGCACAGTTCTGAGACAGAGTCAGGTGGCATGAGTGTCAGCTGGGATGGCAGTGGTGGTTGGTACTGGGCCAAGTGGGGAGAGGTGCTGAGAGAAGGTTGTTGAAAATGCACACGTCTGGTTCTCCCAGTCCTGAGGCTTATCTGTCTTACAATGGTGGTCTGAGACTGGCCACTGTGAAAATCTGGTGCCTGGACCTGATCAGCAAAGGCTTGGCACTTGCAATTTCTCAAAAGGGATTGTTGGAACTCATTTCCATTACCAGAAAACTGTTTTCTAATCTACTTGGTGCAAGATGTAGTCCAATCGCTATATGCCTGTTCTTTTCCATTGTTTAAAATGGAGACATTTCCTAGTTTGCAGCCTGGAAGAGATGTTATGAGTCCAAATGAGATTCTGTAGTTCTTGGAATTCCACCGAGGAAATAGCTATGTAAATTCAATGTGTTGTTATTCATGACGTGTGGTTGAGCTGAAAACTCTAGCTACTACCCAACCATGCAAGCCCTAAAATTAGACTTCCTATACTGTGCACAGTAATTCTCTTTCTTACAATAGAAACCACAAACCAATTTTGCCTTACAGAAATGTGCTCTCATCCAAAATTTTTAATGCAAATTTAAAAAACCAGCTCAGTTTTACTGTGGAGTCACATCTGAGAAAAGTGACATAGTCAGGGAAATGTCTGTCTTACATACAGGAGGAGCATACATATTTTATAAGCTTACCAGGAGCTGATTATGAAGATCACCCATCAAAATGATCTAATAACTTTCATTTTCACATCACTAGTTCAATTAAGAAATAATTTCCAATAATATGAATCCAAATACATTTTCGTTTCTGGACATACATGTATTCATGCTGTGGGCTTTATTTGATTTTTTTTTTTACTCTTTAATTCTTTAACAGTTGCATTTTTTTTTCTTTGCAAGCGCATAGTGGGTAATTTATGTTGTTTTGATAGTTTGTTTCTTTGATATAATTTGCAATTCTGCACCCAGAGTTGTAATATACTACAGTTTATCTAAACTACAGTTTAGATAAACGACATGGAAATACAGAGGTTATCTATGTAAAATGATTCATATTTCAAAATAGGGACTTCTGTAAAATGAAAAAAATATATATTGCTATTAATCACACTTTTTATATTACTTTTTTCCTTGACTGAGATTTGTTGCATTTACTATTGTAACATATTTCCAAAACACATTAGTTAAATGGGGCTGAAAATCACGCATGCATGTTTTATGGAAAAAATGCGCAGATATATTTTCAATTTTAAGCTATAAACTATGGCTTTTTTTTTGATGATTAAAATATTCTGGCCCATTTAAAATGAGCTACATAATAAAAGTGATGTGCAATAATAATTTTACAATGCTTAATAATATACTTTATCTGAAAGATGCTTTTAAAAGATCTTATGCATAATTCAAGCACTTTTGTTCTCTTCTGTATAGAAAATAAGTGAGTGATATGCAAGTGAAGTCAGAAATTGAAAAGAATTTAAAAAATAATTAAAAAACTGGACAGATTTCTGCCTCTGCTAAAATTAAGAAGTAGTGACATGTTAAAATGTTTTATGCTATTGGCAACAGGGGGAAGTAGGGCAGAGTGACACAATAGAAAACATTAGGCCCAAACTTTCTCTAATATAGGTTTTCTGGCTTTAAAAAAAGGGGTACAAAGGGTCACTGAAGTTTGTTGAATATGCTTCTTATTGTCAATTCATGTCGCCGAAGAGAGTTTGCCCTTGCTCACACAAGAGAGGAGCTTTCAGATCTTCAACCAGATACCTGCCAGGATTATCTTTAACATGCAAACTAGCCCAGGGAGTTTGCCTGCCTCCCAGTCACCATCAAAGCACAAGCACCTGAAGAAAGAGTGCACACGTCCTCCTAGTGCTGCCCCAGAGCTATCCCTAAAGAAGACGCAGGAAAGCCAGGTTAGGGAATTGTAATGTGTTTATTAATGAAGGCTGGGCTATTGTTCACTTAGCATCGTCCAAAAGATTAAAATAATTTTGAAAGGGGCTTACGGTATAAAAAGAGGTGTGGAAAATCAGCCCCAGTAAGAAACAATTAATTACTAATTCGCAGTGGAAACCACGCTCGACATTTTTTTTTTTTTTTTTAAATCTGAAGACATGGTAAACTATGGGTAGATTTTTAAAAATTACATATGAACCAATGACTAGATTGTAAAATGTAAAAAAGTGCCAGAATACCCAGTTGCTTTGGTACAGAATTCCGTATATTGTTTGTAGGTTTTATCTACCTAACACCACACTTTTGTTTGGGTGAATTTTTGTTTGTACTTGGTAAAGGTTTTGGTTGTATTGTCTGGCTCATTTGAGTTGGGCAGCCTGATCTTTTGTTCTAACTTAATCTCCCATGAACAAATTTCTAAAAGGATGGTTTTACTATTTATAAATTTGGTGCTTCTCAGAGGTCATTTAGAAATTAGTGTAATTAAAAAGGCATAAATAAAACAGGAACCTGTTGACCTGACCTAGATACAATCTTACCAGAAGGCAGAGTTGTCATGTGGTTTGTTTTTGTTTGTGTGGGTTTTTTTTTTTTTTTTTTTTTGGTGGGAGGTATTTACTTGATTATAGCCTTAGAAAATTCAGACAGTAAATAGTGTCCTGGAACTTTGTTTGTAAGAAAAGTTGGTTATTCTGGCTTCTATGCTCTCACTCTATTCTATAATCTTTCATGATAATCATGTCCTAATAGGTCAAGGTAAAGCTTTGCTGCTCTGGTAATGACTGGGAAAGGCATAGAGAAAAAGAGTGCATAGATATGCTTCCATTTCCCTCTATGCTTTCTTGCTTTCTGGATTTGGCCTTCTCCTTGAGGTCCAACATCTTTATGTTGAAGGGCCTACAGAGTAAACCGTGGGACTCAATAAACATTTGTTACTTGATTGATTTTAGAGAAAATTTGAATATAGCCTAAATAGACACAAGACTTTGTTTTGTTGGGGCAATATTTACAGAATGTCCCACTTAGTGTAAAGAGTAAAATGTATTTTAATGTGGGTTGTCTTTGGTTTATCCTTCTATAAATTAAAACTAGGCATTTCTGTTGAGAACCACTTTGTTCCCTCTACTCTTTGCGTATGACATTCACTTGTGAAACAACAAGACTTTAAAAAATCCTACAAACCTGCACGTTATGCACATGTACCCTAGAACTTAAAGTATAATAATAATAATAAAAAATAATAAAAAAATTAAAAAAAAAAACAACACGTACTTGCCCCAAGGACACAATTGCTTTAATACGACTGGGTATGTTAAGCTGTGAATTGTCAGTGCCATAGTAAAAATGGACTTATGTTTGTAGGTTGTGTCCTGGAGATTGTTGTGAATGATATGGATTTTAGGAAATAATAAACTTGTAATATGTTAAAAAAAAAATCCTTAGCCAAGTTTAAATCAACTCTGAAAAATCACTTGTTTAATACTGTCTTTTTTTTTTTTTTTTTTTTGCCATCTGCTGTCATTTATTCTGGTTTTATTTTTTTACCCAGAGCAACTCCTTAGAAAAGTATTACATGGGTAGAAATAATTGTTGGTTGATTGATTATGACTGGAGAGTATGTGTTCTGAAGTTTTAGGTTAAATAGAGCCAACACCACAGGTCTACATGGAATATATGTGTGATTGATTTGATAGAGAAAAAACCCAATTCACTACAGAGAGGGCCGGGTGAGATGCCTTGAGGGCCTTGGACAACACTTTTGATTTCTAATCTACACAGATTACTTTGGAACTGACTATAAACTAGTTAAATGATTGGCTGGTGACAAAAAAAAAAGATGAAGAAAGTAATGAATGCGTACTAGATGGCACAAAAGATTTAGAGGGATTTGTATTAGCTTTGTAACCAGACTGACACATGGGAAATAAAATTTATTGTTACTAAACATTGAACATTACTCTTGAGCACTAAAATAATGAACACAGTAAAAATAAATAACATTGAACTAACTAGAGCAGTAAGACTTTCAAAAGAACCCTCCAGAGAGAGGAAGGAAGGGTTTTTCTTTCACATTGTGTAGATAATATAAAGCCACACATCACCTATGCAATAGCATTAGGCTAATTATTCCCAGATAGCTGGTCAGAGTGTTTAGTTATGCCCAATTTATTGACTCTTTCCTCTTAAATTCCTAAGGAAGCATCAATATTTCTTAAAATATACATGTCAAGATTTCAAATTCCCAAGCTTTTAAAAACATAGCAAAAAATCATAATACAGTTTGGATTAGAAAATGATTAGAAAGGTTTCAACTTAGCATCTGTGTTGAGTGTTGAATAAACCCATTAGACCTTGAGATATTGCCTTGGAAAACCTAAATGACAACAAAAAGTATTCGTTTAGGGAGTAGCCTTCCCGAAAATAGTTAGAAACTCTTATCACTAGAGACATTCAAAATGGCCATAAAATGTGTCAAGGAAATTATTTTCTCTCTGGTGTTATTCTGAGTATACATAATGAAGAAAATTCTTTTTATTTTGTCAGTGTGTTTTTTACTCTCAGTTCACCATTAAGTGCATTACAAATCAGTTTCGAATCTCACAGTAAACAATGTCATGTTTTTCAGGGTTTCCTCAATAGGTCCAGATAGTCATAGATTAATTGCTTAGGACAGTATCAGGTTTGTCACTTACCCAGGTACTGAGTTTCAAACTGTACCTCTCTTTAGGAATAAGATTAGTTTTTGTTGTTGTTGTTGTCGTTTTATCTCCCTACTAACTGCACTTGTCCCTCTTCATCAAAGTACGCTCTGAATAGCCATGCTTTTGCATCTTACTGATGCACAGAGGTTGATAAGTTGGATTGAAAGACAGAGCTCAAAAGGTGTTGTAATGCTTTGTTGGTAGCACCAGATCAAGGTGGTATGCTGTGGAGGGGATTCTAGCTTTAGCTCTGCCACTAAAAAGCAGCTGGACTTTAGGTCAGTTGATTGGCATCCCTAGGTCTTGGTTTCTTCATTTACAAATGAAAGAAAAGTCTTTGCCCCTGTTCCAGGATGCTCTCAAAACTGTTTTTTATCCTTCTAACCACCAGGCTTTATTCTGTCCAAGGGAGAACAATATAAATGAACAGTGCTGCTTCTGGAGGTCTCATCTAATGAGGGGCTGAAAAACTCTTCTTAAGGGACCAGAGAGTAAATATTTCAATTTTGTGAGGCAAAATTGAGTGAATTATGTAAGTATTTATGTAACATTTAAAAATGTAACCATTAGGAAATGTAAAACCCATTCTTGTGAGTGATATAAAAACAAGTGGTGGGTTGAATTTGGCCCTGCTGTGGTTGTCCACCCCTGCTCTAGAGGAATAATATACACAGATAATCACACCCCAATGCACAAGACAGAGGTAAGTAAGAGGCAAAAAAATTCATCTGAACAATTTCCTTCCTTGACCAGACACTTTAGTTAAGACAGCCTTTCTAGGTCGTGCAAGAGCCCTTTGCCTCACTGGGGGCCATGGAGAGACCTCCTGCCCGTTCTTTTTATCTCTCCTCTCATCTTTCTTTCTCTTTGTTTTTTTTGACCTCAATCTACCATTCCCATTTGCTTCAAGAGCTTTTTTACCGGAACAAGATGAGGAGGCCTGGGGGAAGGGAGGAAGGGAAGGAGGAGGCCAGCAAGAATTTTAATTTCCCATGCGCCAACATAATTACAGAGCAGATACAATTGCCTCCAAATCTTTTGTGCTGCTTTATATGCATTCATTATTTTCCTCATCTTTTTGTCACCAGTCAGCCATTTAACTAGTTTACAGTCAGTTCCAGGGAAATTTATGTAGATTAGAAATCATCGACCTTAACTGAAGCCCTGAAGACATCTTACCTGTTAGCATGTCGATAGATATTGTGTTTTAATAAATTCAGTTTCTCTATCAGAAACTTCGTGTCAGCTGCAAGCACCTCTTATCACAGAGGCATCTGAACTGCCCTAAGTGTGAAATATGGACAATCAGAAAGCCTCAACTCAGATTATTCTGGAGGTTTACTCCAGAGAGAGTCCATCATTTTGGAAATTCATTTAAATAGGTAGAAGGACAATATCAAGAGCCTTAAAAATGCATGTGATGCCATTGCATTTTCCTTTTCTATGATTAATTTAAGTTCCCCTGGGAAATGTTACCCTTTGAAGTTGTAGATGAATTAGAATTTTTCTCTCAGAATTATTAACACATACCATTTCTGATAAGTAGTGTGTTTCCTTTAACAATCTTTGATTTTTCTCACATTTAAATGCAGTTAATATTGAATAAATGGCCTGTTGTCTTTCTTAGTATGAATTTCCTTTTGGAAATGTGTAAGGATACATACATGTTCTAAGATAAGATTTTATCTAAAACATCTGACCAGTATTGAGTGTGTATCAAAAATTATGTGTTTCTTGATTTGAAGTCCGGTAAAGACAAAATGAAAAGTGGTGGGATAAGGCTGGTAAATTGCAGCTTAAGCCCAAACAATGACTATTATGGAATATAAACATGTATGAGCTTGTCTCTCAAACTGGTGGGACGCTGCTGCAATGAAGCCTTTTTTGATCACTATAGGTACTGGATGAGCACTCATTCAGAGAGGAGGCAGGCTTGAAAAGCTTCATCCATTATCAAAACCATAGTCACAGCCAGTGTATGTGTGGGTGACACAGGGGACAGATGCCCACCACTTAGCCTTATACCTGGCCAGTCCCCCATGGACTCAAATCTGGGCTGTAGAAGAGAGAAGACCTTGACTAGATTTTCTGTGTATGGAAGGTGATATGGCAGAATTGGAATCTGTGGCAGACACTGTAAGTTGCCCTTCTAACCCCAATAGCCATTTCCCTTCCTTTTTGTAAACACAATCTTGTTTTCTTTGAGGGGGAGGGGGTAGCCTTATGCCCCACTATGAGGGCTAAAATCATGATTGGTTTAAGTCATTAATGGCAATTTCATTACTTTGACAGTCTCTCTTTCCCAGAGGTCCCAGAGCTATGATGACCACGTGACCTAGTTCTATTCAATGCTGTGCAAGGAGAAGGCTGCAGCTGGGTTTCTGGGAGAAAGTCTCCTACCATTTTGCTCACCTGATATTGTGTGAAGATGGGCAGCTTGTACCTGTGGCAATCATCTTGTGATCAAGAGGTGGCATGTCCAAGAATGAAAAGCTCACAGTTGAGAATGGCATGGTTGAGGCAGAAAGAAATTAGCTGACGGATGGTGCTGTGGAGCTGCTGCACCAAACTTGGAGCTCCACATCTTCAGAATTCTTGTATCATGAGATCAGTAAATGCTTTTATTGCGTAAGCCACTGTGAGCTGGGTTTTCTCTTTCTTTCAGCTGCTTGAAATCAAATGAGTGTAACATCAAAATGAATTAATTCATTGTTTAATTCACCACGAAGCTTGGAGGACTTTCAGTAATTCGAGGGCACCAGCTGAAGAGGTAGCAGAGTTCAGGAGGGGTGAGTGTGTTAGGCCACAGCATCAGTACCCAGAATAAGCAGTGGAAGTGCCAGTGGAGGCAGCGGTGCCCAGGCTATGGCAAACAATATCTGGTAATCCTAGCAGAAGAGGCAGATGTGCCAGACTGAAGTAATGTGAGTGGGGATGCCCAGCAGATGTAGTGGTCCCTGGTTGACACTGGGGTGCCTCATGTTGCAGAAATAGAAATAAAGAAGTTATGGCACAGAGTAGCTTTCTGAATAGCTGATTTTACTTGTTTACAGGCATATTTGAGGCATCATTTTGTATATTAAAGAGGATAATCTGCTGCCTCATTTATGCTAAGAATGTTTAAAGGCTCAAACACAACAGGAGTTTGTGTTCTGCTCACCTAACAGTGTGGTGGCCAGTGGATGGTTCTCTCTTTTTCTGGTGATTCAGGGGCTTTGGAGACTTCCATCTGGAGATTCTGAAGTTCCTTGGGACCTGGTTGTCATGGCATTCAGCTGGTAGAAGAATAAAGAGCATGGGGGAGATATGCCTGCTCCTTAAAAAACCTGTCTAGAAGTGGCACAAATTACCCCCTTCTACTTCACAGTGGAAAGGAGTTATATGTCTCTACCTAACTGCAAATGGAGTGGGCAATGGGTTTCCCTGGCTTGGCAGCTGCTCCAGGTTATATCTGGAAATAGGAGAATGAAACATGATCAGCAATCTCTGCTAGCCAGGTACTCCTGGAAATATGATACTTGTTTTGAGGTGGGATTGGGGTGGAGCAGATACTTTGCAGAACCCTACAGTTCTGAGCTAGCTGTTGGGGTAAGCCAGGGACACAGAGGTAACAAGGCCAGTGATTCACCCATGGATCTTCTAAGTGTTGCCAATTAGAGTAGCTTAGGCAGAAGGGGCATTTCCCCCCCCGATTCCTTGGAATTATTTGCTTGACTATATCAAATTACTGAATAATTGAAAAACCCTCTCTTTTGTCTAACTACAGTCATGTGTTGCTTAATGACAGGGATACATTCTGAGAAAAATGTCAATAAGTGATTTTGTCATTGTGTGAATATCACAGAGTGTGCTTACAGAAACCTAGATGGTGTAGCCTTCTACACACCTATGCTATGACCTATTGTTCCTAGGCTACAAACCTGTACAGCATATTACTGTACTCAATACTGTAGGCAATTATAACATGATGTATTTGTGTATCTAAACATATGTAAACATAGAAATGGTACAGTAAAAGCATGGTATGATCTTAGGGGACCACCGTCATATATGCAGTCTATCACTGACCAAAACGTTGTTATGCAGAGTGTGACTATATTTAGATCTGGTATGGCCATAGTATTGAATTTCATTTATGATTTAACATAAACCAAATACCGACAGTCTAAACTCTAATATATATACCTGCCAGTCCTTTTATTATTGGAAACAAAGCACTTAAAAGCATGTGGTAGTTTTTTCTTTGTAAAAGTATTTCTGATGACTGCATGGCCTATGACTACTAAGAAATGGAATTTCAAAATGAACATCAGACTTATTTTTCAAGTGCCTTGTCATAAATGCATTGCTACCCATGTAATAAAGTAATTTTCCCTTGTGAGATAAATATAGCGCTAAAGAAGAATGAGCCTTGTCTGATAAAATAGCTTTTATTAATCTTCTAATGTTTTTATTTTGTTCTAGAATTATGATTAGTTTCAAGAGAGTAGCAAACAGGTTATGATCAGAGTTGAGTATTATTGCTATCCAGATATATTTGGTTAATGCCTGCTGTTTATTTCAAAAACAAAATGTTCCATTAAGAAAAATCAATGATAATGGTTGGACTTTATTATCAAGAAATTATACCTGTTATGTAAACCTTGCTAATTATAAGTGCTTGGATTCATTTGGGTGATATAACAGATGAAAAAGGCCATTTATTAGGAGAAGTACTTGGCGTTTGTACCAGCATAATAAAACCAAAATAATAAAACACAACCCAAGGAAAGAAAAAAATGTTAATGAGGAATGGAATTTGCCCAGGAATGAATTATACCAGAAGACAGCATGGAGTGTGGGATTAACACTGAGTGCTTCATCCTGGATATCAATTTCCTATGACACCTCAAACAGCCTGTCCTTGTCTTCTCCTCCTTCCACTTTACTTCTTACTTTTTCTGTCTGAGCTCATGCATGTACAAGCTTCAGCTTCTGTTAACTCCTAAGTCTTTGTAAGTTCAGCGCTGACCTCTTGCCCATGGTTCAGTCTGCCCTCTGGCCATCTCTGCCCGGATGTCTCCTAGGAACCTGAACTCTTCGTGTTCAAATAGAGTTTATCTCTCATCCTCTCCTTGAATATCACAGTGACAGCCCTCACTCCTCCCTCCCTCACACCCATATCCAATCAGCCACACCTTTTTGTTTCCAGTTAGAAATTTCTCTCTCAAATCTAGATTCTACATTTGCTCCCACTCCTACCACCTTAGTCTGGGCCATCATCACCTTTTGTTTTAATGACTGTAACCTATACATCTAACCAGCAGGCTCATAAGATGTAGTCACTAAAGCAATTTTGTTTTTGTCTTCTATAGTCGTTTATTTTAAAATTGTTCTCTCAACTTTTTCAAATATTTCAAATCAGCAGAAAAGTTGAAATAACAAAACAATAAACACATATATAAACTTGACCTTCTACATTCATCAGTTGCTAACACTTTGCGAGCTTTCTTTCTCTGTGTGAATTTCTCGCTTTCTCTTGCTTTCCACCACCAGCATCAACCAACAGACATGTGAACACGCCAGATGATTCCACTCCTCAGCTATTGAGTAACCCTCAGTCTTTGAGGCTTCCTCCTTGAATACACAGCTCTCAGAGGGCAAAGACAAGCTCTCCCTCTGTGCTCTGTTCAAATTTTTGACCCACAGAATCTGTAAGCATAATAAAATGGCTGTTCTATACCATTGAGTTTTAGGGTGTTTGCTATGCAGCAGTAGCAACTGGAACAGCATATAACACTTTTTTTCTGGTTTGATAACAACTCCGTGATTTTTGATAATCTAAAAATGTTTTATAAATGAATCAATTTGAAGACATTTTCTTTATCCTATATCATCAAGGTTGTAATCTGAGAAATATCTCTGTGAAGTCCTTTAATTCAAGCATGCCTGGGTAGTCAGAAGAGCCTGCCTGTCAGGTAATTTCCCTAACAGTCTTTGCATGGAAGACCAACAAACCTTTTGAGAAAGAACTTAACCTGAGCAAAGAGACTCTCTGCTCAAGAAGTTGGTGCCAGGATAATGGTCTAATGTTCCAGGGCTGGTCAACTTTGAGAATAGTTCAGTACCATCACTTGACTTGCCTTCCAGCCCAGCCACCATAGACCTATCCCTGAATCCCACAGAGAGAGGAATTGCAATGCAAGAAAGAGGAAAAGGAAAGAGTGCTTCAGTTGCTCTTCCTTGGGGCCTTGGGAATATAAGTCAACAGGTTCAGCAGCACTGGTATCAACTGCCTTGGCCACATAAGGAGGCAACTGACTTAGGATGTTGGGCATTGGGTGTCCCATTGTTGATTTTGGTGGACTTAGCAGAAAGCCAGAGGAGAGGGGCAAATAGTGCTTGGTATGTGGAAGCTGGGAGGACCATATTCATCCATTTATTAATTCACTCTGTGGTGGGCACTATTAACTGTCCATGACTTATGTTTTTCTTTTCTGTAATAACAAAATTGTAGTTGGCATATGGCTGCCAAGCTATCCTATGTTTTTCAGCTTCCCTTGTAGTTAGGTGTTGTCATGTGGAATGTGATAAGTGATTTGTGCTTCTTGCAATGCTGGGACTTTATACACCCCATATGCATCTTCATGCTCTCTTTCTCCTCTCTACTGGCTGGAATTTATCAACTCAACCTTTCGGTCTCTGAATGACTCATACCATGGGTCTCTGAATGACTATGTGGAGCAAAGCCACCCACTGACATGGAATTGCTCACCACTAATTTTTAGGTAAATAACAAGCTATCTTTTTTCAATCTTTGAATTACTGTTGAGTTTCTTTGTTTTATCATTTTACCCTTAACCTAAATATGCTTATCTATCCAACAAATATTTACTGAACTATATATTAGGTTCTGTGAAAAATGATGAGGATACAATGGCAAGCTTAAAGTTCACCAGGGGAAGCAGACAAAATAGAATTACAATTGTGATCCATGTTAAATCCTCTAGAGGAGAGGTGCATGGTGAAATGAGTGTATATAGTCAGGAGAATTGATGCAGTCATGGGCATTAACAAAGTCCTCTGTGAAAAAATAATTGATTGAAGTCTTCAGGAAGAGTGAGATTAATTTGTGGGTGGAAGGCAATAAGCAGAGATCCTTCTAGGCAGAAGGGATAGCATGTCCAAAGGCCTTGGGGTAGCAGTTTGCATGGTCAGGCTGGTCTAGAACTCCTGATCTCGTGATCTGCCTGCCTTGGCCTCCCAAAGTGCTGGGATTACAGGCATGAGCTACCGCGCTGGGCCAGATCACATAGTCTTTGATGTCTAGTTCAGTCTGCCATCTTCTGCATTGGCAAGGGCCTACTGAACGCTTTCTATAGTGAGTGTAGGTCACCCTCTGGCTTGTTCCACACACAGATGTGAGTGTGGTGCGTGCAATCCTTATAGCGAGAAGAATCCAGGAATACTATATTCCATTAATAACAAAGATTTGTGTAAAAATGGCAATTTGATCCTGACATAAAATATTTGCCAGTTGTTTCTAGTTCCCCTTTCCTGCTCTTTGTAGCTGTCCAGATCTTCTGACTGCATCATGGTGTGGATCTGTTTACTCTAGCAACTCCTCTGGCTTCTGAGGAGGCATTTCTTTTTTTTTTTTTTTTTTAAGAGTATCAAATCAAATGATTTTATTATGAAAGATAAGCCATTTATTGATCATTCACTTTTCTAAAAAAACACAAATGTGAGGATAAAATAAACATACCTAAGACTCACTGGCCCCTCCAGGACAGGAAGCAGCCCTGGACAGAGAGCCTGCAAACGAGTTTCCTTATGTCTAATGTCTGAACTTCTCACACATTCTAGGATTTCATGTCTCATTACCTACTACAAAGGAAAAGAAACTGGCTAGAAGATTCATGTACAAGAAGGTCACAACTTTAAAGCTATCTGATGCTAATGACTTGTACAATCTGGTTTGCAAACTCTGAGAGACAGTATCAAATAAACACTGTCAAAGACTACTCCCAGCTAAACTTTCTGTCATTGTTCTTTGAAATTGTCTTTGGGACTGGCTATGTTCTCACTGTAGCTTCCGTTTATTCCACAGTACAAACCCTCAAGTCCACTCGCAGTCTCCATGTTCAAGTATAAAAGTCTGTTTCAGGACAACCCTGGATTGCTGTAGTGTTTCTCTGTGTAGTGTCTACTTGGTGTCATGCCCTTGGGCAGTCTGGCCAAATGGCAGCACAATGCAGGGGGCGACACGGTCAACTTTCCCACTGCCGAACTTGCTCCCCTTTCAATCTGGTCACTGCCCATGGTCAAGGTTGAATCTTGAGATCAGTGACGACCTTGGCCTATCTTCGGTCTGAAGTTGCACTCTTACACAACCGAATCCACTTCTTCACCAGAAATTAGCTTTCAAAAGGTGTCAGGCATATTCTTAGGAAGTGTCCTGAGATGGAGCTGGAGGGTCCTGGCCTTCGGGCTCTGGCGGGGGTGCTGGCACAGCTGCTTTTTGCTCGTTCTATTTGTGGCCTGATGATGTGGTTAAGTTTTGGATCCACCACCTGAGAAATAATCCTGTCTACCCCAGCTTCCAACATCCCTGACTGAACCACACTCTGCCTCAGACCATTTCGCAATTGGTTTTTCTTCATTGTAGGATTCCATTCCTGCTTGTCCAGATGTGTTGACACAAAATTATCCACTTTCTGCCTCAGGTTTTGGTAAGCTGGCTTGGTGTCCACGTCGGCCAGGCAGTCCCGGCGGAAGCTGTCAAAAAGCCCCGTCTCTTGAGCTGTTCCACGATGAGAGCGATGAGCAGCGGGTCGCCGGGAGGCAGCGAGGCCGGGTTGACTGGGCCACCGCCCCCGCTGTCCCCAGTGGCACCAGTCGCTGCCCCGGCAGAGGCCTGGCCGGCTCCGCCACCGCCCACCGCGCCCATTCCCCCGCCGCCGCCGCGGTCCGCCATGGCTCTGCCCCGGGCCCGCAAGGGAGACCGACCATAGCTGCTTCTTCACGACAGAAGGCCTTGAACGTGTAGAGGTGGCGAAAGGGGCGGTGAAGGAGGAGGGCCCCAAGGAGGCAGCGGCGGAGGTGACGGTGGTGGTGAAAGCGGTGGCGATGGCTGCGGGGGCAGTGGTGGGGGCGGCGGCAGCGAAGGCCAGCACTGAGACAGCAGAGGTTGTGGTAGACGCCCTGAGGAGGCATTTCTATTTTAAAAAGAGGGATTTGCTGAGGGCAGCTATCGCAGCAAGAGAGTGACTGGAAATAATTGCTAGCGGTCCCCTGGTGGCAAGTGAAAGAAACTGAACTAGAGAACGCGGAAAAGAGGATTTACTGGTTAATGGAACTAGAAGGGAGGGGCGGTGTCAACATTAGGGACAACTGGAACCAGGGACTTGAACATTATGAGGAATTCTGTTCCTGCTGGTCTTGGCTTCTCTGAGCATCAGCTTATCTGCTCACATTGGCTTCTCAGGTGGCTGGAGCCGTAGCTGCTCCAGCCTCCCACATTTACAGTTCCAAAACTAGAGAGGAAACGTCCTCTCTCCTAAGCTCGAGTTTGAAAAGACCAGAGGAGAATTCTGATTGGCTGTATGGGGGTCACATGTTTATTCCTGGGCCAATCACAGTGACCAAAGCATGAGATTTTATGATTGGCTCAATTGGATCAAGTACCCACCTCTTGGCACATATTGGAAACGTTCACCAGAACTACCTGGTTTGAAAAGGCATCTGCCTAAGGATGCTGTTCTAGGCACTGTTTTAATACATTTTTCCTTGAAGTTTTCCTTCCCTCTATTTCCTTGTATTTATGTATTTGTAAAATGACATCAAAGACGGAGCCTCTCTTAGGTCCTAATTTCTCTACCAAGTGGTAGCATCTGAATATCCTTAACAAAGGGGAGTGGCCAATGTCTCTTTTAACAAGGAGAGTGTGGTTAGGGCAGGCGCCTCAGGAGCCCAGGGCAGGGTTCAGGCCGGGTAGCCCTGAGAAACAGGGTTCATTTAATATGTGTGAAATGCGGAGCACACACTAAATGGGCTGCAGTGGAAATCCCGCATCTGAGATACTGGAGTGGTTTCTGTATTTCTGGATGCTGGTAGATAAGAACCAGAAATTTCTGTGTGCTGAAAACTAGAGCACAGAAAGATTGGTGCTTGTTATATGAGGTGAGAGAAGGAAAGAGAGAGAAACTGTGCCGATTTTGTTTCTGACCCTGTGCTTACCACCTTCCTCTCTTTTTTGGCATGTCTCTCAACTCAGAAGTTTGCTTGGGGGCTTCCCCAGCCAGTTCTGTGCTCCTCAAGGCAGGAAACAATGCTTGCCAATCTTTTGGACTCTTTTTTAATCGGCTTGGAAATTTAATCAGAATAGTGCCAGGTACCTGCAATTGGTTAAAAAAAAAAAATCTATTAATTAGCTACCCACAGGCTTGCCTTCTCAAGTTAAATTTAAATCCTGAGGAGAAAATGACATACAGCTCTGTTCTATACCTCCAGGTATGGAAACCACCGCCTGGGATTAAAGCATCAGTGAAGATGCTGCTTTGGAGAGATTCAGATTTTAGAGAAGAAAGGAGGTCATGAGAGATCATTACTTTATCACTGAACTGGTAAGAATTATAAAGAGGTTGCTTTTTGCTTTTCTTGTATATATGCACTACATTCGTTTTTTTTTGGTGTGACAACAGTGTTTATAAAGGACCAAACGTTCACTCTGCTAATGACAGTTGACATTTCTAGTCATCTGAGAAACAAGGATGCTTAATTTCAAGAGATGTGCATCAAGATGGTACCAATGGGTACAGAGTGTAGACTCTGGGAAATTAAACACTCAGAATGGATACAGGTTTAATTTAGCTCAAAACACACTTAACATATACAGTAGGGCAGTTTGTCTGCAATGCCTAACTATTCTTTATGCCCATGACCTTGGTTCATTTATCTCCCCAGAATTCGATCAGGAGTAGCCTCTTGCCACAGTGGTGGCAAGTCTGCTGCCAAGTGGCTAGCCTATTACTGGGAGCTTTGATAAAATAAAGATCTTGATTCAATAGCGCAGGGGTAGAATCTGAGACTCTGCATTTCTAATTAGTTTCTGGGTGATGCCAAGGCTGCTGGTCCCAGGGTCACACTTTGAATAGCAAGGGACCAAGTCACAGAGACGGGGAGTTAAGAGCCCAGACACCTTAATTGTGTAGCTGATGTGAATGTCTGGGAGCTTCTGGTGCAGAGAATCCCAGACAAGCCCTAATTTGTCCTCCGAGTCCTGTTTGTCCCATTTTTATTTTCCCCCTGCACTTCCATGGATTCCACAAGAGATGTGTCCTTGAACAGAGCCCCTTTTCTGAGCTAATTTAAGGGGATTCTATCCTTTTCTTGCAACCAGATGAGCCCTTGCTAGTTCAAGAAACAATTACATCAGTATTTAGAGAAGAGTCCACAGGTTAGGCGTGTATGAGGTACAAATAACCAGACTCTGCCTTCCCCTGCCTATGGCCTGTAACTTTCTCTTTCTTCCTTACCTCTCCATCAGCTGAACACTTCGTCTGTGCCTTCAGGGCAAGACCTTCTTTTGACCCTGTTAGCTTGCTCATTTCTCTAATCGACTTGTCTAGTTAAGAGATATAGTTTCAGAATGGAAACACCTCCAATACTACAAAGTGAAGAAAGCAGAGCATTTAGCTGTTTCATATAAAAACAATCTGAAAATACAGTAAATGAATCCATGGCTAAAAGGCTAAACAGTAAATTTATTTGCAAAGTGAATCACACATCAGTCGTGCTTTTACTGTAGCCCAGAATAATTTCTAGTTATAGCAACACTAAATAGAAAATAGCTTGTATTCCATTATTTAAAATATTCACAAAGTGGGGGGAGAAGACTAGAAAGAACTGAGTGTATAAATGTGACCGTTCTGGGGCTGTTTTAATGCTTGGCCTTGCATGGCATCCACGCCCAGTTTGGTTCAAGCAATGAAAATGAAATGGACAAATATATTTGGTGACATAAATAACAGTAAAGTTAATAGGTTTTACTCAGCACTTGGCATGTGAATGCAAAAGGAACCGAAATCCTCTGAGGTCACTCAAGATATACTGAGCACCCGCTTTTACTCAGGGAACCGTACTAAGTGTGGTGGGAGTTCAAAAGTGAGCAAAATGCTTCTTCTTTCCCTTCGGCTTTTACAGTCTAGGAAGAAAATGACAAGCAATGTTTTGTTCTCCTCCCTCCATTTTCTATTAGCTGACAACTACATGGATCCTCTTTTCCTTAATCTGATGGACTGTCCCTCTAGTGGTGAAATTTTAGTGTCAGCACCAGGTCAAGGAGTGAGGTATTTTGAACATTTTCAGTGTTCCTCAGATCCCATGATGCAGGTGACAGTCCCCTCTTAAGGCCAGCCCCTTAGGAGTCCATGTTTTGTCCATGTTTTCAGTTTACCCCACCTTTCCTAATCAGAGCCACCCTTTGCTCAGAAAATCACAGACACTTCTGGCAAAACAACGCTTTCCCTACTCTTTCAACCCCCACAACGTCCCTGAGAAATTTCTGCCTTGGCCTCTGCAAAGGGTCCACCTGACAAAGCGATATTAGGAGGCACATTGCAAAAAGGACATAGCCTGTGAACTGGGGGAGCCCTGCTACTCACCAGCCACTCTCCCAGCACAGCTTCCTCAAAACTTTTTTTTCATGAAAAGATGGTGTGTCATGGTGAATAAGAGCATCAGTGTGCCAGGGCCAGGCGTGCTATAAACTGTATCCCATCCCTAAATTCATATGTTGGAGCCCTAACCCTTCATGTGGGCTATACTGGAGATAGGGCCTTAAAGGAGGTAATGAAGGTTAAATGGGGTCATAAGGCTGGAGCCTGCCCCAGGAGAACGGGTGCTCTTAGAAGAAAAGGAAGAGATACCAGAGCTCTCTCTCACCATGTAAGGGCACCACGGGAAGGCAGACATCTGCAAGCCAGAAACAGAGACCTCACCAGAACCCAGTCGGGCTGGCAGGCTGATCTTGGGCTTTTAGCCTCCAGAACTGTGAGAAAATAAATGTCTGTTGTTTAAGCCAGCAGTCCCCAAATTTTTGACACCAGGGACCAGTTTTGTGGAAGAGAGCATTTCCACGGACTCCGGGAGGGGGTGAGATGGTTTTGGGATGATTCATGCACATTATATTTATTGGGTACTTTATTTCTATTATTATTACATTGTAATACATAATGAAATACTTATACAGCTCACCATAATGTAGAATCAGTGGGAGCCCTGAGCTTGTTTTCTTGCAACTAGATGGTCCCATCTGGGGGTGATGAGAGACAGTGACAGATCATCAGGCATTAGATTCTCATAAGAAATGCACAACCTAGATCCCTTGCATGCACAATTTACCATAGGGTTTACACTCCTATGAGAATCTAATGCTGCTGCTGGTCTGACAGGTGGCGGAGCTCAGCTGGTAATTCAAGCAGTGGGGAGTGGCTGCAAATACAGATGAAGCTTAGCCTACTTGCCTGCAGCTCACCTCCTGCTGTGTGGCCCTGTTCCTAACAGGCCATGCAGGGACTGGTACCGGTGTGTGGCCCTAGGGATTGGGGGACCCCTGGTTTAAGCCACCAGTCTGTGGTACTTTGTTAGGGCAGCATAAAATGACTAATTAATACGAGGGAGACTCAGGGACAGGGAGGCAAGCTGAGGTGGGCAGAAGGAGAGAGCGAGGCAGCTGTGCATGCTGCAGGCTGGGAACCGAGATGGCTCTCAGTAGAGGTCAGCTTCATCCATTTCTTCAAACAGTTTAAAAATCCACGTCTGAGAACCGTTTCGCTTCTTATGGATGGGCAGCAAGAAAAGCTGCCTGCAACAATATTTAATTGCGGGACTTCTGGTAAGAACATTATTTTGTTTTAAACTACAAAGAACATGCAGTTCTTATGATATAGATAGTGAAAGAGTCACATAAAAATAGGCATTTGGCCTCAGAACCACAGTCTTATGGCAGTTTAAGTTTGAATCCTGAAATTAATTTTTGACAACCCCAATAAACTGCACATTGAGACCACACTTCCCAACGACTGATCTGATCATTAGGGTTTCTATTTCTCAGGAGTTATTGGGAGGAAAACCAACTATATCCAAGCTACTGGGAGATGCACAACCACTGATAATTAGGAAGAAATAAAATTGATGACTAAATGAATGTGCAGTTTACACGCAAAGGTAACCTTTTATTCTTTCCAATTAGGCTTTCTCCTGTAGGCTTGGCAAATGAGGCTGTGTTATAAATAGAAGTGGTATTTTGTAGGGTTCTTCAAACTGATGTGTACATGAGGTCAAATTATAATCAAGGTAATATATATAAGTAATGAGCTGAGTCCACATTCCCAGGCATTTATACATTTAGTGGTAATAAATGAGCAAAGATGAAAAGAGAGCTTCCGGACAAACGCAGCAAAATAGTTACTTGTGTGGCTGGAGCACAGCAACTTATCTCTTTGTAGTAAATGCTTGCCAGTGATAATTGACTTCATTTGTTAATTGTGTTCATGATATTAATGAGATCATTAGCATAACAGTCACATCCTATTCTCCTGTGGTCAAAGTCTAGGGAATTACAAGTTTTGCACACCTTGTTGCTATAGATATACTTATGCATCCCAGTGATGTACAAATTCGAATGCCATCTGTGCTGACTTTTACAAGGACACCCTGAAATAATCCCTTGCCTGTTTTTAAGGGGGCTTTCTGAGAATTTGGGAGAGATCTTTTTTCTCAGGATAATGAGTTTCATATTTATGGGAAAGATCCAAATTTAGCTCTTGTCATCTTTTTCTCCCCTGAATTCTACTTATTCGTAAGACTTAGCCATGAGCTAAGAACCTGGAAGGAGGAAGAGAAAGTGGCAACAGCCAAGTCTCAGTAAGAGAGGAAAGGGAAGTGATGGGGCCCAGGAACATCAAAATATGGCAGCCTGCCATTTGAGAAAACTGCAGAAGTGGAATGTCTCCCTCACCTTACTCTTCCCCCTCTCCCCTGAAGCAGCTCATAAAACCCAGGAAGGACACTCTCTGACTTTCTTGGATCCTTCTTCCCTAAAGCAGGTCATAACATTCAGGAGGTACCCTCCCTACACCCAGAAGAAAGGAACATCCTTATCTCTGAAGACACAGGGACACAGAAGAATCTGAACAAACAAACCTGCCTTGCTAAGTTCCTCCAAGTTTATTCCCATTAGGTCATACCTCCTTTGTCCAATCATACTTCCCCATGACTGTCCATCTTCAACAAACCCAAGCGTAAAAATATACAAGTTTCCGTTTCTCTGGGTCTTCATTTCTTAAGGCCCTTGTGTCACATAAAACTTATATTAAATAAACATGTATGCTTTTTTTTTTTTTGTTAATGAGGCTTTTCTTATAGGTGCCTCAGCTATGAACCTGGTGAAGAATGAGAAAAGAAATCTTTCTTCCCCTACAGAAGTAAGTGAAAGTTTATCCCTTCTGGCTTGGGGGATTGTGGAAAGAAAAACATAGCAGTTGGGGAGGCAGTGGGGAGATGGGTATGTGGGATAAGACATTCAAGAATGGGGTGGAGGAGATTTGTTTCAGTTTAGGTGTGAGATTCTAGAAGGAAACTGGATTACCCTATTCTCCCAGGCAACTCTGGTACCAATTCATGTGATGAGGTGTGGAGGAGACCCAGATGTGCCCATGTACCTCTTCTAGCCCCAGGAGGGATAGTGAAAGGGACTGGACAAGATCCAAGCAAGCCTGCTTTAGAACCCAGCAAGACATGAGGAAGGTGACCCCCAGCAGCTGGCTGAAGGATGTGGCAGAGCTTGAGTGAGTAGCCGGGGAGAATCACCAGGCCATTGTGGAGCTGCAAGGGGCCAGCCTGGCCCAGTCCAGCCCAGCCTAGCTTCTGCAGGAGACACTGATACTCCTCTAGATGTTGGCTGCTCCATGAGGGTCACTCTCCAGGAGCAGCCCAGTCTAAACATTTTGCTGCAAGGGATGCCATATGGAATCAAGGACCCTTTCCCTTCCTTGAACATCATCTTGGGGAAGAGAAGAAGGAGGAAAGTAGGAAGGAAGGAAGGAAGGAAGGAAGAAAGGAAGGAAGGAAGGAAGGAAGGAAGGAAGGAAGGAAGGAAGGAAGGAAGGAAGGAAGGGTCGGACATCTGAAAGGCTGAACATTTATCCCAAAGACATCACATTACCTAAGGACTCTGTTCAGATTTTGGGATGGCCTGTAATTTTAGAATTGACCTAAAATCTTTAGTTCCTTCTTTCTGCTTGCAAAGAGAATGGGGAATTTAGAGAGATTAATTAACGAGAAAATAGTGAAACTTCATTTTCTCTGGATTTATGAAGGTAGTGTAAGTGAATTGCAACCCTGCTACATATGAAATTGCTATGAAGAGGAAACTTCTTCGGTCCTGTTACTTCCCCAGTGCCATTCCAATTATTTATAATAATTGCTCAGTATAATTATGTATGGAAAGGCCAGCAGGTCTGGAAATGGCTCCGTGACTGCTCTGTCACCATGAACTAGTTCTCAGGCACCATCTGAAGTTCCTGAGATGTGGCCCTCCCCTGATTATCCCTGTGGTGTCTCCTTACCTGACTCTTTCTTCCTGATTCTGCTTGGTACCTGGGATTCCTCTGCTTTCCCCTATGACCTTGACATATGCCTGGTGGGGAAGCCACTCCATGTCCTCAGCTGCCTGGCAGGGCCCATATGCTGGCCTTATCCTTGCGGTGCATTTTTCAGATGGGCACAAGGAGGCTAGGTGACTTGCCTAATGTCATGCAGTTGGTGGCAAAGCCAAGGTTTGAACTCATGTCAGGTTTCATGGTCTCTGTGCCTAACTCTACCCTCTCCTTTGGATCCTATACTCTTCCAGACCCAGCTTTTCCTGCACACATTTGGTTGGAAAGGAAGCTAGTACACTGACAACTTAGCACAATATTTCAACCGACATGGATGCATTTTGCTTTGAAGCTAACTTCATTGATACCTAATTTATTCACTGTTAAATTATATTATTCATTGTTTTTTATGATCGAAGTCTAAAATTCAGGGCAGGACTCTCAGGCGGTGGGTGGAACTTGTTCAGATTGTGGCCACTCCAGCGACGGAGAAGTCCCTTGTTGTTGTGATCCCCAAATCCACGGAGAAAAGGTACAAGGATGAGCTTGTTCTCACAATGCTGAGAAGTTAGAGTAAATAACTCCAAATGAGGTGTTTTCTGTATAACTCGCCTTGCACTTTCGGGTTGACAGTCCCAAATGAGGAAGTGAGAAGGTTTTTTTTTAGTATCCAAAAGCACTCCTTCCACAGCTTGGTGGAAACCAAGTAGTGCTTTACAGAAGATCTTCAGATCCCCTTGATCCAAGAGTGTCACATCCCAAACTGAAGAGACCCTGACCAGATGGTCCTTCAGCTTGTGGTTGTAAAAGATGGTCCAAACTTTGTGAGGTTTCTCATACAGGACCCTGCCAAATCCTTTCACACTATCCCTACAGATAGAAGGTTTAGTAAGAAGGGCCTGAGAGCATGTGTGGGCCAAATGAATCTGCTATTTTACCCCCTCCCCTATTGTTGTTGCTTTCACTGGGTGCTGGTGTGTTTAGTGTGTCCCTGGCCATCACCATGGTGCCCCTCTCAGGTTGGTCCTGCTGGGCTACTTCATGTCCAAACATGTCCCTGTCTCCCCATTACCACCTTCTCTGAGCCTTTTTAGCTGTTCTGATGGATGGATGCTGTGGTAGCTAATTTTATGTGCCAACTTCACTGGGCCACAGTGCCCAGATACGTGGTCAAACATTATTCTGATGTTTCTGTGAGGCTGTTTTTGGATAATATAAACTATTTATTTATTTATTTAGAGAGACAGAATCTCGCTCTGTCAACCAGGCTAGAGTGCAGTGGTGTGGTCTTGGCTCACTGCAACCTCTGCCTCCTGGGTTTGAGTGATTCTCCTGCCTCAGCTTCCCAAGTAGCTGAGACTACAGGTGTGTGCCACCACACCCAGCTAATTTTTGTATTTTTAGTGGAGACAACAGGATTTCACTGTATGTTGGCCTGGTTGGTCTCGAACTCCTGACCTCAAGTGATCTGCCTGCCTTGGCCTCCTGAAGTGCTGGGATTACAGGCGTGAGCCACCACGCTAGGCCAATATTAACATTTAAATTGGTGGACTTTGAGTCAAGCAGGTTGCCCTCCCAAATTTCGGTGGGCCTTATCCAATCAGCTGAAGGCCTAAATTGACCTCCCCCAAGCAAGAGGGAATTCTGCCATGGCCTTTGGATGTGAACTGCAATATCAGCTTTTCTTGGATCTCCAGCCTGATGGTCGACCTTGCAGATTTCAAACTTGCCAGTTTAATTACATGAGCCAGTTTCTTAACATACATCTCTTTCTATGTGAATTTGTACCCTATTGGTTTTATTTCTCTGTAGAACCCTCACTAATAGAGATGTATACAGTTTAAAACAACGATTGTAAAAGAACTGTACTTCAGTGTAGTGGTTAAGAATGTGGGCTCTGAAATCAAATGCCTGTGCTAAGATCCCTGCTCTTCTGTGAGATCTAGGATAAGATACTCAACCTCTCTGTGTCTGTTTACTCATGAGATAATATGAATACATGCAAAGCACTTAGCACAGTGCCTGACAGATAGTAAGTGCTCAACAAATTACATAACTGGTTAGTGGTGGAACTGGGATTTGAACTCAGGTAGTCTGCTACAGGTCATGAGCCCTTACCATTATGTGATATGTCCTGACGAAAAAAAACCAGACTGTTTTTCCCTCTCTCATTCTCATTGCAGAATACTTCCCCTTTGGTCACCAAAATATGTAGGAATTTCTCCCCACCAGCCAGAATCAGTTTTCCAGTGGACACCAGCTGGATGTTCTATAATTCAACTCTGACACTGTCTATCCAGAGTTAGCATCAGATCCAACAGCTTAGCCCCACAAGACTGCCCCACACTTCAGATGCCAAGCACAAGTCCCAGGTTGTGACCTATATTTCTGACCAGCTGGCTTTATATAAATTGGGGATTCTCACAGCCCTTTCCCTGGGTTTGATTAATTTGCTAGAGTGGCTCACAGAACTCAGGGAAAAACACTTATATTTACTTATTGTCTTAGTCTGTTACGGCTGCTATAAAAAAATACCTTAGATGGGGTAATTTATAAATAATAAACACATGTTTCTTACAGTTCTAGAGACTGGGAAGTTCAAGATCAAGGTACCAGCAGATTCGGTGTCTGGTGAGGGCTACTCTGTGTTTCCAACATGGCATCTTCTTGCTGCATCTTCACATGGTAGAAGGGGCTGAAGGGGTTGGGGCAGTCTGTTCATTTTCTTTGATAAGGGCATTAATCCCATTCACAAGGGTACAACCCTCTTGACTTAATCACTTCACCAAAGATCCCACCTCTTAACACTATTACCTTTGAGTTTAAGTTCCAGCATATGAATTTTGGAGGGACATATACATCCAAACCATAATACCTATTTATTATAAGAGATATTACAGAGGATACAGGTGAACAGCTAGATGGAAGGGATGCATAGTCAAGGTATGTGGGCAGGCATGTGGAGCTTCCATGCCCTCTCCAGGCACCTCTACGTGCTCAGCATTCCAGAAGTTCTCCAAATCTCATCCTTTTGAATTTTTATGGAGGCTTCACTATTTAGGCATGATTGATAAATTCATTGGCTAGTGGGGATAGACTGAACCTCAGCACCTCTCCCCTTCCAGGAAGTCAGGGAGTGAGGCTGAAAGTTCCAACCTTCCAGTCACATGGTTGATTTCCCTAGTGACCAACCCCCACCAGCTGTTACCTCATTAGAACAGAAGATGCTCCTATCACCCAAGAAATTCTAAGGGATTTTGGACCTCTGTGCCAGAAGCTCCTATCACTCAGGAAATTACAGAAGTCTTAGGAGATCTGTGTTAGGAACTGTGTTAGAGACCAAATATTAGCTCCAGAAATGGGGACAGAGACGAAATATGTATTTCTTCTTGTATCACAATATTACACTTCCTCTCTCTTATTCTGATGCTGTTTGTCTTCTCTTGAGGACCTCTTTGTAACTTGAACTGATTGGGGTCCACTTTCTCCCCATGCCCTTCAATTTCAATAGATCCACTTTAATCTCTTTGGGGTTTCCTAAAATATTTTATTTATTATTTTTATTAAAAAATTAAAGTTCATGTTATATTTAATTGGCCAATCATAACTGTATATATTAATATTTTATTTAAATAAAGGTTTCTGTGGCTAAAATATTTGAAAAATGCCGGCATAACATATTATTTTCCCAGATAACATATTTGACTTAAAAATGTTTATAGTTCTCCAAACCTCAGTGACTTCTAGTACAACCTACAAAACATAACTTAGTGAGAGGTTAAGGTCAGTCTAGGCTGGACCTCCATGGACTGAACTCTGAGGGCATTGCTAGACAGGCCCTTAGGTTTGCAGACTTGGAGCACCTTTTCCATCCCTACCCCAATCAAACAAATAAAATATATATTATTGTGGGGAAAAGAAAGATCAGACTGTTACTGTGTCTATATGGAAAGAAGCAGACATAGGAGACTCCATCTTGTTTTGTATTTGAGATGCTGTTAATCTGTGACCCTACCCCCAACCTTGTCCTTGCAAGAGACATGTGCTGTAGTGACTCAAGGTTTAAAGGATTTTGGGCTGTGCGGGGTGTGTTTTGTTAAACAAGTGCCTGAAGGCAGCTTGCTGGTTAAAAGTCATCACCATTCTCTTAATCTCAAGTACCCAGGGACACGTAAGTCACCACAGCACGTGTCTCTTGCAAGGACAAGGTTGGGGGTAGGGTCACAGATTAACAGCACCTCAAATACAGAACAAGATGGAGTCTCTTATGTCTACTTCTTTCTATACAGACACAGTAACAGTCTGATCTTCCTTTTCCCCACATTATTATGTAAGAATACATGTTTATCTTCAAAACCAGCAGCATAGCATCTTCAAATCTCTCTCTGCTTCTGCCATCACATCACCTTCTCTCACTTTGACCCTCCTGCTTCCCTTTATAAAGACCCTTGTCATGACATTGATCCCACTTGGATAACCGGGACAATCTTCCCTTCTCAAGATTCTTAATCACATCTGCAAAGTCTCTTTTGCCATGACAGGTAATATATTAACAGATTGTAATAATTAGGACATGGGCATTTTTGGGGGACTGTTTTGTTTAAAGCCATAGAGGACTTATGCTAGGATCTGGTTAATAGATGGGAAGAAAGAAAGAAAGATGTTGGGCATGAAGGAAATGATTAAAGCAAGCTCAGAAAGCCATAAGTTGAAAAATGTGAGCATATAGATGAGCTCCACCTGGTTACAATGGGAGGTTTGCTGTCTTCTTCACCTCGTCATCTCTATTCCTAAAACTTTATAATATATGTGAATGTGACTTCTATGTCTGCAAACAATAATTCGTATAAAGTTTGAAGCAATGAGTTAACAAATTTGCTCAAAGCCATACAGCTTGTTCGTAAGATTATAACACGAAGTTAATGGGGTGCTAAGCTGTTGCTTAGCTTGTCAGTCCTATTGCCAATGCTCATACTGCTTGTAGCATTATTTATGTACCTAGAGCACAAATAAAAATGTAATTCTGAACAACTAAATACATATACATACAGCAAGCTCCATGTATCTCTCTTGATATACCCGTATTCCTCCATCATATATTTGAAAATCTTCTCGGCCGGGCGCGGTGGCTCAAGCCTGTAATCCCAGCACTTTGGGAGGCCGAGGTGGGTGGATCCGAGGTCAGGAGATCGAGACCATCCTGGCTAACATGGTGAAACCCCGTCTCTACTAAAAATACAAAAAACTAGCCGGGCGTGGTGGCGGGCGCCTGTAGTCCCAGCTACTCGGAGGCTGAGGCGGGAGAATGGCATGAACCCGGGAGGCGGAGCTTGCAGTGAGCCGAGATCGCGCCACTGCACCCCAGCCTGGGCGACACAGCGAGACTCCGTCTAAAAAAAAAAAAAAAAAAAAAAAAAAAAAGAAAATCTTCTCTATTTTCTTGTTTCTTCCTTTCTTTCTCCTTCCATGGTCCCAGCTTGAGTCCTAGGTTTTCTCCCTCACCCCAGGATTTAAACATGTCTGGGGGCACTGCTGAGTCATGGAGCCAGAGCTGTCTGAGTCCATTTTTTTTTTTTTTTTTTTTTTTTAATCGCTGCACACATAGTCAGCATAGTGCCTGACACCTGATGGGCCCTCAATATTTGTTGAACAAGTTAGGGAATGACCCTATTTGCGGCAGAAACCGTGGAGTCCCATGAGAAAGAACTCAACCCAAGGGAACAGGGAGTCAGGCACACAATTTTAGTGCAATATGAAAATTCCAGGCCAGGTGCAGTGGCTCACGGCTGTAATCCCAGCATTTGGGGAGGCTGAGGTGGGAAGATTGCTTGAGCCCAGGATTTGGAAACCAGCCTGGGCAACATGGTGAAACCTAGTCTCTACAAAAAATAAAAAATTAAGTGGGTGTGGTGGCATGCGTCTGTCCTCCCAGGTACTTGGGAAGCTGTGGTTGGAAGATTGCTTGAGCCTAGGAAGTTGAAGCTGCAGTGAGCTCCAGCCTGGGTGACAGAGCGAGACCCTGTCTCAAAAAAAAAAAAAAAATAATAAAAAAAAAAATAAATCCAGGCAAGGAGATCACTTGGAGTCCAGTTTTTGATCTGTCACTCAGATTGCCCTCTGCCCCACTGTGAACTGTGTCCTTGGAAGGAGAACCTGAAATTAGAATTCATTAAAGAATTTGGATGACACCAGGAGCACCTGGCAACACTGCAACACTGCTTTGGAGACTGTGGTATTAGACACTCAGCCCAAAGTGGCCACATCTTAATGTGGCAGGGATGCAGGTGGTGCTGCTGTGTTGGGGCACAATTGACCTAGCATCATGCTTTGTAGCTTTGACCTAGCAGGGTAGCATTAAGGTGCTGTAGTTTTGGCTAAGTGACTATGAGGAGCACAGTGGGAGCTTGACACCAGCAACAACCACAAGGCTCCTTCTATGAGTCTTGGGAGCCTGAGCTTCAGTTATTACTATGTGGCCACTGAGAGGTCTGAGCACACAGGACATCTCCATGGCCCCTGGGAACAGTTGGGAAGGCACCAAGGGGAAGTGAAGGGGCCACAATAGTGTGTGAAGCAAAAATCAGAGAACTACTGTTCACTTTAATGTGATCTTATTTTTACCTTTCACTCAACCCAAGGGAATAGGGAGTCAGGTACAGTGGCTCAAGGCTGTAATCCCAGCATTTGGGGAGGCTGAAGTGGGAAGATTGGGACCAGGCTTGGGAAAATATAGGTAATGCATAAACAAGACAGGTATTGGATGTGCAAAAAATATTTACTCATAATAGCAATATAGGTAGATTAAATGTATATATATTATATATTAACATTAATATACACACATAAGCAGTATTAAATATATTATAACCATCAGATATATGCCTGTGTATGTGTGTGTTGTGTGTAAACATTTGCATAAACAGAAATCAATTGGTGATTGGAGTTTTTATTGTCATAGATACTGATCAGCTCAGTCACATGCAGAAAAATGTGAAAACAGTAAAGGTCATTAAAAAGCAACAAATGGTCCGACCTAATTTGAATATGGTCAGGCTAATATCAGAAAGCCCATTGCACTTGTGGAGAGCATAAAAAATTAGCACCAGAAGATATTGTAAGGCAGTCAGGTGTTTTTTCTTATTGTTGCTTTTTCTTTTTCTTTTTTTTTCAGTAAGAAGGGATAGAAGAAAGATAGTAAAAACTACATTGGGTGCCAGGATTTATTGCGTTTATTCAAAGTAAACACTCTTAATGGCTCTGTTTCTCTGAGCCTGAAAAGAAATATATGATAACTTTTTTTTCACAGACGAGATTCCCAAAAGTATTATATTGTTTCCTTATTAAGAAGAAGTTAATAGAACCTTTAATATCAAGAATTTCAGAATATCATGAATGGTATTTCCATAGTTAATTCAGAAAAATGTGGCCTTTTGTTTTGTTTTTTTTTGTTTTTCTGTTTCTTTCCTAGTTTCCAGGGAAATAAGTAAGAGTTTTAATTTTGAGGTGTGTTTTGGAGGGAGGATATTTGTCTGGCAGAGGGAAGACAACCCTGTCACTGTGTTTTGAATTTGGGAGGTCAGTGTGTTTGTGTGAATGTGTGGGTGTGTGTAACTATTTGTGACTGTAGGGTATTTGGAGATTTTATATCATAAAGGTAGAGGAGGAGAATGGCTTGTGTGTGGCTTGATCCTCAAGACTGTGAAGAGGAATTGAGGGCTGGAGATTCTGAGGGTGACAGAGACATGAGCATTCCGGAGCAGGGCACTCAGATGTGGCACAATCTCGTGTAGTATGTTAGTTTTCTATTGCTGCTTAGAATAGATTACCATAAACTTAATGACTTAAAACAATACAAATTTGTCACCTTACAGTTCTGTATGCCAGAAGTCTAGCAGGCTCACCTGAGGCTCTTCAGACTAAAATCAAGGTGTTGGCAGGGCTTCTTTCCTTTCTGGAGGCTCTTGGGGAGAATCTATTTCCTTGTTCATTCATGTTGTTGGCAGAATTCAGTTCCTTGTGGTTGTAGGACCGAGGTCCCCAGTTCCTTGTTGGCTGCCATCTGCAGGCTGATAGCTTTCAGAGGCTGCCTGCATTCCTTGACTCCTGATTCTATGCCTCCATCTTTAAAGCCAGCAATGGCAGGGCAAGTCCCTCTTAGGTTTTGAATGTTTCCTGCCTCTTTTTCCACCTCACTTCTGATGAACTGTTCTGCCTTCCTCTTTCATTTTTAAGGGCTCATGTGAATACATTGGAGCTGCTGGGTAATCTAGGATAATCTCCCTATTTTAAGGTCTGCAACCTTAATTTTATCTGCAAAGACCCGTTTGCCATATAATGTAATACACACAGGTGTAACACCACGGGGTAAAGATCTTGGGAGTCAAAATTTTGCCTGCCACACATGGGAATTACTATTTGGGTTACTTTTTAGACTGAGGCCCTAAGAACCCCAGTGATCATCCCTTTGGCCAAACTTGGTAGAGAGGGTACAAAGTTGTCAGTGGAGCTGGAGACTCTTGAATGAATCTCAAGGGCCTGGGAAGGAGTCACAGCAGTGGTGGCCTCATAAGCCCCAGGATTCTTTTCTGATCCAAAGATAGCGGATTCTGAAAAATGACTGGTGTTGGACTTCTGGCCAAACTTGGAGACCTGGGGTATGTAGCAGTTACGATGCTTTTAGCTACAAATAACAAAAGCTTGGGTTCAGCTGGCTTAATAATAAGAACCTCTGTTACTGTAGACAACACAAAATGCAAAGGTAGGGAGAGCTAAAGAGTTGGTTAACCTTGTGGCTCAAAAATGCCATCAGGGACCTAGATTCTTCTCTCTTTCTTCTCTGCCATCTTCAACTGACTGGTCTTGTCTTCTGGCTGTGGTCCCTTGTGGCTTTAAGTTGCTGCCTTGATTTCACATCTAGAGATGCCTGTATCCAATGGAGAAGAGACCATCTCATTCTGTGTCTCCTTGAAAGATGAAAGGAAATGTTTCCCAGAAGCTTTCTGCTTTCCTGTGTGTCTCAGGCCAGAATTGTACCCCATCCTCCTTCTGACAAGGTGCTCTGTTGGGACCACTCAGGATTCACTCACCTGGGCTAGAGCTGGGGTGGCAAATGATGGACATCTGAACAAAAATCAGGGCTCAGCTAGGGAGAACATTGGAATGGATATTGTGCAGGCCACCAGTGGTGTCCCTGACAGGGAGAGGGTCAGATATAATTTGATTTGGGAAAATGAAGAAAAATAAATGTGACATTTATTACATTCTGTTTCCACACAGCATCAATGATCACATTAATCTTACTGCCATGAGCAGGGAGACCTGGTCAGAGTGTTTAAGAGACTTGCTCAGAGCTACACAGCAGGTAAATGGAGGGTCATGGCTTGGTCCCAGATTTTCTGACTCAAATCAACTTCTCTTTCCACTACCCTGAAGTTGTGATATAATAATTGAATAGATCTTTTTTTAATACCAAAATTATACCATGTTCTTCAACTATGCATTTTGATTTCTGGCACAAAACATGTTTATTTCTAAACCACCTATTATAGTTTTGCCTAGGTCTTAAACAGATACCAAATTAATACATTGGAAGGAGATAAATTTCTCCCTGCCTTAAACACTGTATATTCACATTAGGAGAGATGACTGCAGGAGAAGAGAAAGTCAAGACATTTGTGGATCTTTAGTTTGGCATTCAGTGGGACATTGATGTAAACTTCTCATTTTTTTTTTCTCAAGAAAAAATTTAACAAGAAGAGACAAAACTACTAAATTTAAAATTGCATTTAAAAATACCATCCTCAAATAAACAAAAACAAAGCTATAGGCAAATGGATTTTCTAAACTCTGCCTCAAATCACATCTAGCTGAGAAGAAAACAGGAGAAATTTTAGCATAAAATATAATTATTTGGGAGCCAATAAGATGCAGAAAACAAAGGTTAAGTAAGAAAGGACATTCTGAGCCAGAATAGTAATAAGTAGAAGTAGCAAGTCAGTGTATTTCAGCAAGAATACATTATTTTGTATGGTTTTTTTTTTTTTTTTTTTTTTTTTTTTTTTTAAGAGACAGGCTCTTGCTTTGTTGCTGAAGCTGGACTTGAACTGTGGGCTCAAGCGAGCCTCCTGCTTCAACCTCCTGAGGAGCTGGGACTACAGGCATATGCCACTGCACCCAGCTCTTATATGGAATTTTTATATGGTGTAATGCATAAACTATTCAAACCGCTGAATGCTTCTGAGGTATTCATTGCACCTGGAAATTAAACCAGGCTATCTCTTCATATAAAAGTAGAGAAAACACTAAACAGGCTAAAGAAAATTACCTCTCTACCCTTGCCTCCTGCTTTCTGTTAGTCTTATATGAAGCTTTTAAGGGATAGTCAACTGCACAAAAGCAACATCTGCTTGACAGATTTCCTTTAGTCCTGGTGCCCACCATTCCGTTCTATCTCACTGAACATGTTTACTGGAAAGTGGAAGCACAGATGCATTTATTTAAGTAACTGCTTCTTTGGAACTGCTCTTTTAAAATGAAGGCAAGAGTTTTGGGACTGGTTACAATGGGTGGTAATGTCTACTTGTGGGAAATATTGAATGATGGATAATGTAACAGCTGCAATGAGAATCTGGCAGAATGGAAAATGTTCTAGATTTAGCTCCCTTGCATTCATGTCCAGGGAATGATTAGCACGTTGGCATGACGAGATCAGTAAGTCATTTATTAGCCAAAACACTCTCCAAGGTCAGAAGGTTAACTTTTGATTGTCTGTTGTGTTTTTAAAGATCTGCTGACACAGGTCTTGGGTTTTGCTTTTGAAGGTCATTTTCTGAATTAATGGTTTTATGGCTAGGAAAATGGATTTCAGTAAAAATCAAGATTGTATTTTTAAAAAAGACATTTATTGATTATTTAGTAATACATATAAATGGTTAAGATACATTTCTTTTCCCATATTGGTAGCAACTATTAGGTTGCACATATATAATTGCCAATAGTTGACAGTTTTTACCTTAAAGAAGGCAATTTTATATGGTCCAACTGAATATATACTATATTTCAATTCAATCCAATACCTTAACCAATATTAAGTTCCTGATGAGGTATTATGTTAACTGTTGAAGCTACAAGGCTGAACAAAATAGTCATGGGTCTTGTCTTCACAAAGCTTGCAGTCTAGAAGGAGTGGCAGACAATTAAACCACTGCTTTGATAGCAGAAGGACGGTAACTGTGTGAATTCAGAGCAAGGGAACCGAATCCATTTTAGAGTGGTCAAAAGAATCTTCCCAGAGGAATGAAAGCTAAGCTGAACTTGAAGGATGAGTAAGAGTTAAATGGAAGAGTAGAACAGGGGCGAAGAGGCTCCTGGTAATGTCAATAGCAGTGTGAAGACAGGGAGGTAAGAGCAATACAGTGTGTGACATGACGGGAGCTGAGCAACACTCAAAGAGTGGAGGTGGGCTGTGTAGAGAGATGATGCTGGGAGGGAAGAAAGCCCCATGGTGAAGAGAAGAATCTGGTAATTCTGTAATAAAATATTTACCTCTCTATTCTGAAGACATCAAGGAACTACTGGACAAGGAGTGACATGATCATGACGGTGCTGTATAAAAAGGACCACGTGGTTGCTGTATGGAGCATAGGTTGGAATCTGGGAAGTCACCTAGGAGGCTGTTCCAGGAATCCAGGCAATAAAAGATGGTGGCCTGTACTGGGGCAGTGAACATGGGGATGAAACATGGACGACTCTGTGAGCTGCTTGGGAGGCAAATTGATGGGTCTTGGTGATTCCAGGGTGGAGGGGGAGGGGAGGGCGGGGATGGGTGACAGGGAGATAGGAAAGAGGATTGCTGTCTGAATGTAGAACTGCTTCTGGGCCACTGGAATTTTCACTGGCCACAGTGGTTTGACTTCTTCTTTTTTTTTTTTTATTATACTTTAAGTTCTAGGGTACATGTGCACAACGTGCAGGTTCGTTACATATGTATACTTGTGCCATGTTGGTGTGCTGCACCCATCAACTCGTCAGCACCCATCAACTCGTCATTTGCATCAGGTACAACTCCCAATGCCATCCCTCCCCCCTCCCGCCTCCCCATAGTAGGCCCCGGTGTGTGATGTTCCCCTTCCTGTGTCCAAGTGATCTCATTGTTCAATTCCCACCTATGAGTGAGAACGTGCGGTGTTTGGTTTTCTGTTCTTGCAATAGTTTGCTGAGAATGATGGTTTCCAGCTGCATCCATGTCCCTACAAAGGACACAAACTCATCCTTTTTTTATGGCTGCATAGTATTCCATGGTGTATATGTGCCACATTTTTCTTAATCCAGTCTGTCACTGATGAACATTTGGGTTGATTCCAAGTCTTTGCTCTTGTGAATAGTGCTGCAATGAACATACGTGTGCATGTGTCTTTATAGCAGCATGATTTGTAATCCTTTGGGTATATCCCCAGTAATGGGATGGCTGGGTTGTATGGTATTTCTAGTTCTAGATCCTTGAGGAATCGCCATACTCTTTTCCATAATGGTTGAACTAGTTTACAATCCCACCAACAGTGTGAAAGTGTTCCTATTTCTCCACATCCTCTCCAGCACCTGTTGTTTCCTGACTTTTTAATGATCGCCATTCTAACTGGTGTGAGATGGTATCTCATTGTGGTTTTGATTTGCATCCCTCTGATGGCCAGTGATGACGAGCATTTTTTCATGTGCCTGTTGGCTGTATGCATGTCTTCTTTTGAGAAATGTCTATTCATATCCTTTGCCCACTTTTTGATGGGGTTGTTTGTTTTTTTCTTGTAAATTTGTTTGAGTTCTTTGTAGGTTCTGGATATTAGCCCTTTGTCAGATGAGTAGATTGCAAAAATTTTCTCCCATTCTGTAGGTTGCTTGTTCACTCTGTTGGTAGTTTCTTAAATGACTCAATGGACTCCAGTATCACAACTTGCCACCAGGTGCTGCTCTCCAACATCTGAATTCTAGCTTAAAAACTCTCTAGGAGGTTTTGGGCTATGCAATAGTTATTAGATTTTAGCTTTAACAATTCCAAAATGTGTGCATGGAATTTATTTAACATGGAGGAATATCAGCAGAGTTTTTTAACTTGAAATCTGATGATAAAAGTTTCAATTTATAGTTCAATCCTATGGACATGGTAAGACTTTGGTCTTTAACTCAGTTCCGTGTTCTGCTTAGAGATGGTGTGGATTTGAATCCAGTAAAGCTAGAAAGGGGTGAAGCTGGTCCATTGTTAGAAGATTGATTCTTTGAAAAAAAAATAGGGCCTGGATTTTCATTTGACAGACCTCAGCTCAGTTAGATCAGTGCTTTCAAGATGGCTCTTTCCTCTAGACTAGGAGAAATGTGAAGAGAACACTTATTTATTGAGTACCTATTTTTTTCACATACTTTAAATTTTACTTTAGTCCCCACACCAACCTTTTGAGGTAGATCTTTGTATCTCTATGTTATAGATGAAGAAATCTAGGGTGAGACAGATTAATTGACGTGCCCAAGGTAACGTAGCTGCCAAATAACACAACTGAGGCTTGATTTCAAAGCATACTTTTGCCTTCCACTTTATGGTGTCATCTCTGTCATGTATCATACCCAAAGTATGTCATCATGCCCATCATGCACAGATGCATGATTAAAATAAAAGCTCTTTGATATCCAACTTCAATTTCAGTTAACGGTCTTCTAACACATTCATTTAATCAGCTATGGTAGCAATCTTGTTCAAGTAAGGTTAGTAGATTCATGTTGATAATGAGCTTGATAAATGAGTTGGTAAAAGGATACTGTTTCAACTGAAGACATTTTTGAAGCAGTTAGTTGTATGTCTTAATGGATAAAAAGTAATTGTTACTATAGGATCTTTTTGGGACCTCAGTGCTTGGGGCAGATGGAATCCCGTCAATCAAACTTTCAGATAATAACAATTTAGCCACCAGAGAGAAAGAAGCAATGCCCATATTGATATATAGTAGTTTACAGGGCCACCAAACAGAAGCTATTATGGCTGCTTGTAGGACCACTGAGTGGGAAAGCCTGCCATGTTGCTATTATGGCAGATATGATTATCTGGAGGCTGTCTGCAAGGAGAATCCACCCATAAGTGATTCAGAAGCTATCATTCTATCAAGGAAAAAAAAGGTGGCTGGAGTCATTTGGGCCTCTTGAAAAAGAGGTCAGAACATGGTCAACCATTTTCAATTTCTTAGCGTAGACTGATAACTGTAATAAAGCCCACATGATTAGAAAAAGATGATGGAGCAATATTATTAAGTCAGACAGAAGAGGCTTCAAGAAAAAGAGTATTAGAGATGAAGAGGGTTTCTACATAACAATAAGGTTCAATTCACCAGGGAGATATAAAAACTTAAATTGATATACACTAATTTCATTTTTAAATACATAAAACAGAAGTTGACAGAACTGTAAAGAGACAACCACGCCAGACATATCTGGTAGGTGAGTGGGAGATTTTAATCTACTTTTCTCAGTAATTAATAAATAAAGCAGTTGAAAAATCAAAAAGGATATAGAAAATTTTAATAATACTAATTGTGTTATTGGTCTGAAAGACATTCACAGATCACTGCACCACCAGTCTTAGGAAATTTTGAAACATACTTTATGTAATTTATGGATTAAAGCAAACATTATAGTGAAAAACAAAATACTGAGCAATAATGAATATACAACAAATAATTTATAAGAGACATCAAAACAACACCTTTAAGAAAATGTACAGCCATGAATGTATATATTAAAAAAAGAAGAAAGGCTAAAAATTAAAGAACTAAGCATGCAACTTAAGACATTAGAAAAATAGCAGCAAAACAAATTTCTTCAACAAGGAGGAAGATTATAATAAAGATAGCATATATTAATGAAAAAGAAAACAAAGATACCACAGAAGGACTCAAAAAAGATAATTGTTGTATTTTTGAAAAGATTAATAAATTAGCAGTCTTCCTCTGGGAAGAACAATCAAAAAAGGAGAGAAGGCACAAATAGAAGTTGCTTGGGTGAACAAAACAGCATAACCATAGGTGATGTGGAGATTAAAAAGAAAGTTTAAGAACATAATGAACAACATTTTGCCTATAGATTTTTTTAAAGCCGAAATGGATCCTTTATTTGTTTGCTTGTTTTTTGTTTTTGATTTGGAGAAAAATAATTTGTTGGCTCATGTAACTGGATGTACAAGAATGGACTTAAGGCACGGCTGAATTCAGGGACTTATGTCATTATATCTGCTCCTTTCTCCTTCTCTTGACTTCACTTAAATTTTATTTTTTTTATTCAGGGAAAATATCCATATGCAATTTGTCATCTTTACCATTTCAAAATGTACAGTTCAGTGATAGTAAATACATTTATAATCTTTTTTTTCCCTTATCATCTTCCCCCTTTCCCTTCCGGGCCTCTGGTAACCACCAATCTCTAACTCCAGGAGATTCACTTTTTTAGCTTGCAAGTATGAGTGAGAACATAGCTTGCACATATGAGTGAGAACATGTGTTTTTCTGTGCTTGGCTTATTTCATTTAACATGATGACCTCCAGTTCCATCTGTGTTGCTGCAAATGATAGAATTTCATTTTTTATGGCTAAATAATATTCCATTGTGTGTGTGCATGTGTGTAGGTGCATATACACACATACATACATACATATAAATACATTTTCTTTATCCATTCACTTGTTGACGGTCACTTAGGTTGATTCCATATTTTGGCTATTTGTGAATAGAGCTGCAATAAACATGAGAATAAGATATCTCTTTAATACATTAATTTTCTTTCTTTCTTTTTTTTTGAGATGGAGTCTTGCTCCATTGCCCAGGCTAGAGTGCAATGGCGCGGTCTGGGCTCACTGCAACCTCTGCCTCCTGGGTTCAAGTGATTCTCCTGCCTCAGCCTCCGAAGTAGCTGGGATTACAGGTGCTCGCCACCATGCCCAGCTAATTTTTGTATTTTTAGTAGAGACGGGGTTTCACCATGTTGGCCAGGCAGTTCTGGAACTGCTGACCTCGTGATCCGCCCGCACTGGCCTCCCAAAGTGCTGGTATTACAGGCGTGAGCCACTGCGCCTAGCATTAATTTTCTTTATTTTGAATATATTCCCAGTAGTGAAATTGCTGGATCATCATATGAAAGTTCTATTTTTAGCTTTTTTGAGAAACCTCCATACTGTTCTCCATATTGGTTGTATGAATTTACATTCCCACCAATAGTGTGTGAGGGTTCCTCTTTTTCCACATCCTTACCAGCATCTATTGCCTGTCTTTTTGATACAAGGCATTTTAAGTAGAGTGAGGTGATATCCTGTTATGGTTTTGATTTGAATTTTCCTAATGATTAGTGATGTTGTGTATTTTTTTCATATATCTGTTGGTCATTTGTATGTCTTCTTTTGAGAAATGTTCAGATATTTTGACCATGTTTTGATTGAATTATTTGTTTTGTTTTTTGCTGTTGAGACAAGGATGATTAACTGGCACAATATGTAAGGATGGGTTGTTAAAAAATTCTGTTTAAAAGACAAAAATGTACACTATTACCACTTCTATTCAACTTTATATCTTGTCTAACAGGCCAGAAAAGAGAAATAAAAAGTATAAAAATTTGAGAAGATATAGAAAGATTAGAACTATTTTTAAATGATATGACTTAACTCCCAAGGGTCTGTAGACAAATTATTATGCTTAATAAGAGTTTTACAAGGTTGCTTGATATAAGACTATTATACAAAAATCGAATACACTTTCATACATCAACAATGAACAGTTAAAAAACAAAATTTTAACATTTAGCATTTATAATAGTTTACAAAATAAAAGGTACCTAGGTAAAAATCTCATGAAAATGTGTGAAATCTTTATAGAGAAAATGATGAAACTTTATTGAAAGACATTTAAAAATGAACAGCCATATCATTTTCAAAGACAAGAAGACTCAATATCATTAAGAAGTAATCTATCTCCAAATTAGTCAATAGATTTAATACAATTTCAGTAAAAAAAGAAAGGTATTTTTGTGAATCTTGAAAAACTTACTCTAAAATAGAAACTGAGAAGCAAAGAACCAAGAATAGCTAATCCTGAAGAACATGAGGTTGGGGAACTGATTGTAGTATAATATTGCAGATGATGTGACATTGGTGGATGGGTAGACAAATAGGCCAGTGCAACAGAATAGAGAGTCCAGAAACAGACACATCCATATAAGGAAAGATATAATAAAAAAAGATGTATTTCAGATCAGTGGTGAAAAATGAAGCACTCAATGGGAAATGCTGTCTTTATGGGAAACAGTGCATTACTACTCTTACCATACACAAAATCAGTTAAGGACCTAAATGTTAAAGATGGAAGTTTAAAACTTTTGGAAAAAGGTATTGGAGAATATTTTTATTTCCTCAGGGTTGGAAAAGTTTTTTCAAAAACAAGACACAGAGAGCATGTACATAAAGGAAATGACTGATAAACTATACATTACAAATAACTTCTGTTCATTAAAAAGCACAGAAATAGGATGAAAAGGTGAGACACAACTTAAGAGAAGATAATTTCAACTCTACATAACTGGGCAAAGGCTTTTTTTTGTAGTTCATACAGAATTCCTAAAATCAGTAAGAAAAATATGGCTCAAGTCATTCAATGGTTCTTGAAGTGTCCATGGCAGACCCCTATAGATAAATACTAGCGTAGGCCTTTAGGGTTTTGAAACAAAACTCTGCCGCCCTCTTCTGATAACTAGTCTTCTTTTGAGAAACACCTGGCTTGCTAGTGGGCCTTAGTAGAAATTAAACATTGACCATGGATCACCGAGTTACTATGTGATGTGAAGTACCCACCATGAACACTAGGAGGAAGTTGCTGTGCTTCTGCAGCTCTTCCTGTTATTTGTTTCCTGGTAAGCATGGTTCTGTTTTTTTTTTTTTTTTTTTTTCTTTCCATCATGGCTGCTTAGTAGAAGCCTCAAAATCTCTTCTCTAACTTTATGAGTGTTGAGAAGCAGGATGTGGTGGCTCAGATAGCATCAGAGGATTCTTTGAAGCCAGTAGTAGGGGTGGTGGCTACCCAGTCCCCTACTTCCTGATCATGCAGATTGTAACTCCTTTGGTGGACCAGTTTTGTCCCATTGTACAGGGAGTTGTTCCTGGAAGTTTAGTGTGTCAGTTCAGGTCGGCTGAGAAGCAGATGTCAAGATAGAAATTGCTCATGTGAGAGATTTATGGAGGAAAATGTCTGTGAAGAATAAAACCAGGAGGGAGCTGGAGTGGGCAGGGAGAGGTGCAGACCATGATGAGGCTCTGACATCATCCATAAAATGAGAGGGGAAGGAAGGAGGGTTGAGCAGGAAGAGACCTGGACTGCAGTGCAGCTCTGAGAAAAGTCTCAGCTAGGCTGATGCGCCCTACCCAAGCACAGCCTGCTTGTCAGAGGGGTCCTGCACTGGGCAGGAGGAGCCTGGCTCTAGAACTCCCACTGTACTAACTACTCACTGGCTTGGAGTCACTGGTTTGGAGCAGGCTGTGTAAGGCGTGGCCTCATGTGGATGCTGGGGTAGGTGCTGAAAGTGGCAACTGCCAGTCAACTGATCTCAGGGCAGGTTCTTTCTCAAAGAGAGAGCTGAGCAGCACAGTCCCAGGGTTGTTTAACTCAGCCTGGAGGCTTCTTTTTCTGTTTTTCTAATGATTTTTTTTTTTTAGAGCATCGAAATTCTGTTTCCAATCACTCATCTTAAACTAGCTTGTACAGTTTCTGTTACTTGTAGTTGAACCCTGACTAATATAACTCCAAAGCTCAGCAGACTATCTGATGTATTGTAGAGGATCAATAATATTTCTTGTATTAATTAATTTAAGCAGAATGGCTAAAGGTCTTTTAAGAACAGAATATATATACATATATATATTTATTTATTATACTTTAAGTTCTGGGATATATGTGCAGAACGTGCAGGTTTGTTACATAGGTATACACGTGCCATGGTGGTTTGCTGCATCCATCAACCCATCATTTACATTAGGTATTTCTCCTAATGCTATCCCTCCCTTAGCCCCCCACCCGCTGACAGGCCCCGGTGTGTGATGTTCCCCTCCCTGTGTCCATGTGTTCTCATTGAAGAACAGGATATTTAACATTTAATTGCTGGTTGTTTGCATTGCTGCAGATACTCCTTTTAGCAAATTCTGATAGACCCACAGATCCATATTTAGGGGTGATGTGGCTGCCACCATTCATCAATCTGCTGATGCTTATATTGGGGTAGCAGGAGGGGTTGTGGTCCAGGAGTTCCAGGCTGTGTTTGGTAGTGAGTGAATTATTCCTGATGCAGAGAAGCAGCTGCAACTTGAATTCCATGCAGGTGCTGATGAAAGGAAAAATATAGTGCAGGGAGGTCACCTTAGAATGGGTGGGTTGGTGGCAGGTGGAGGCTGGTATATGGGTTTACATGCAAAGCAATGAATTCCATATATATCTTTATAGTTCTTCCTCAGATTTAAACATCAGCCATCACAACCACCTCCTTTTCTCTCTCTTGCTGCCATCCCAAGGAATGTTCAGTTCTTTATTAAAGTTAATCTGCCCTCTTAAATGGAAGGATTAAGGCAATCACCCTAATTCTGTCTACCCGCAGGAAGGCTCATTGTGCTTATAAAATCTTAGCTATTTTCTGAGAACTATGTTTACTAAACTTTGAACCCTACCATCAAATTCCCCTAAAATATTGAATATAATGCGGAAAAATATTTTTGAAAGAGGTTGATGTCAACAGTTTTGCAGAAAAATTCTTGGACAAAGGGGAAACACACAACACATCAAGACTTCTAAATTTAAAATTAGTCAGCACTTCTCTAAAAAAGCTCACCTTTTTGGTGGGAAGAGCTTCAGGGAAACACACTTAACTGATTGAGACTTTTAAAATTAAAATTTAGTCAGCACTTCCCAAAAAACACTCACTTTTTTGCTGAGAAGAACTGCAGGAAACTTAGGTGGAGGAGGTAATTTGTCCAGGTAATAAACATGTTAAGAACAAGAGCAGCAGTCAAAGTTTCTCCTCAACCATATCTCAGGCTAATGGAGCAGAGTGCTTTCTGGTCGGGCATTTTTCATTCTGCATCTGGAGCCACCCAGGCTGATGAAAGAAACTGATCTATAGTAGTATTTAGTTGTGCCAAGTAGTGTTTAATATTCCGAATGAAAAGCTGTGGGATCTCACTTGAAAAGGAGGACAAATTTAAACCAGTGTCTAATTCTCAGCCTTCTTTTTTCATTTCATTATGGTAAACTGGTACTCCCTGCTGTCTAGTGCTTTGGTTCATCATTGTGTCTGTACAGGGACTGCACCTGCCATATAAAAGTACTTAATTTAAGCATTTGGGAAGATGCTATTAATAGACTTAAAGAAAAATGTTATATATATAGTGTATGTATGTATATTTGGACCCACTGATAATTTAATATTTTAAAAACATTTATTTAAAAATAACAATTCTTTAATATCATAACATGTCTAATAAATTATATATAATAAAATTTAAAATTTATTAGCTATGATATTAAATAATTGATAAAGATATCTAATAAAGATATCTAATAAAATTTAAAATTTATTTATTAAAGAATTGTTGTCTTATTCTTTTTTTAAATAGTGTTACTCTTTGCTTGAGTCAGGATGTCATTAAGTTTCACACATTGTGATTGACTGACGTGCATTTAAGCCTCTTTTTATCTACCTGCTCTCCCCATTCTTATGTCTCTCTGTCTCTGTCTCCCCTTGCAGTTTTATTGGTTGAAGAAATGAGGTCATTTGTTCTGTAGAATTTCTTACAGTCTGGATCTTGCTGACTGCATCTCTGTGAAGCCTTTTAACATGTTCTTCAGTTCTTTGTATTTCTCATTAATTAGTAGTTGGATGCAGGCTTGATCAGATTCATGGTTGCCTTTTGGCAAGACTCCTTCATAGAGAGTGCTTTGTGCTCCCATCAGGAAGTACATGATGTCTAGTTGTTGTGTGTGTGTTTGTGTGTGATGGCAGCAACTACAGGGGAGATCACTGACTAGATAGATTATTAATTCATGAAGTGGCTGCTGACTTTTTATTTTGAAATAAATATAAACTCATAGGAAGATGGAAAAATAGTATAGAGTCACATGTACCCTTTACCTACCTTGCCTTATCTATGTAAGGAACATGTAACCTTAGTTCAATATCAAAATAGGGAAATTGACACCAGTACAATAATCATACACTTCTAAATGTGTTCTGATAAGAACATTTTTTCTTTTAAAAGTCCAGTGAAAGAATCATAAAAAACTGTTCATAATTTGGTTAATTACATGTGACTTTCATAAATTTGTTCCACCTCAAAATAAGAATTTTTCTCTGAAAACTAATTTATGAACCTACGTTAAAATACATCAAAGCTAGCTTTATTTTGAGCTGAAGATAGAATTGGCACTGTCTGATCCTGTTCCAGGACACTTATTTGTAATTCAGTGGTTTAAGTGTGGATTCTGGGTGTCCAGAAAAAAATAATGCCAAAGGCCCACTTTTGTTAAATGCAAAAGAAACAACCTTAGAGATGAGGTCACCTTCCTTTCCCTTGAAATGCAGGCAATGCACTTACATAATGAGTCCATGGAAAACTAGCATAGAACAGAGCTAACAGGAATGACAAAAACATTTTTAGTACTTTCTAATTTACAAAGTACTTTAGTTAAATAAAACTATCCTGTAATAGGATGTCTGAGCCTAAGAATCAGTGGAGGGCATATCTTGCTTAGAATATGAATTCGTTCTTTTGTGATAGCAGAGAAAAACTCGGCAATTTTGACATAGTAACAGTGTTACTTACAGCAGTTTAAACATTGTTTGTTGGAATATTTCTGAGGATTCCTTCTGGTCTAGTTTTGAAATTTAAAATTATTCTTTAGGTTCATAACTTGTAAAAATTGGGAGAAAATTTTGAAATCAATTGCGTTATCTACTCAAGATACACATGAGAAACTGAAGTCTAGAGAAGTGAAATACAGTCGTCCCTCAGTAAACTGGCAAGACTGGGTCCAGGACCCCGCGGACACCAAAATCCACGGGTGCTTAAGTCCCTGATATAAAATGGTGTTGTATTTTTCCATAACCTATGCACACTCTCCCATGTACTTTAAATCTTCTCTAGATTACTTATATTACCTAATACAATGTAAATGCTATATAAATAGTGGTTATACTATATTGTTTAGGGACTAATGACAAGAAAAAAGTTTGTAACTGTTCAGTTCAGATATAATCCACCACCCCGACAAAATATCTTCAATTTGCCATTGGTTGACTCCACGGATAGAGAGTGCTAGGGATAACCAGGTGTTTCTTCTAAACCCCCACAGTATAGAGGTCTGACTGTAATTTCCTTAAGGTCACCCAGTGAGGCTTTGGCTGGGCCAGCAAAGTTATGTCTCTCCACCACTAAGCCAGGATTTGGGGCAGATGAGGAGCATGTGTGAAGGCCCAGAGGCCAAAGGGATCTGTTTCAGCCATGAGCATGTCTGTGGCTTCTTGTTCCCTGTAGTATCCCCAGGCTTTCCGCAGCATCTGATATGGAAGGGAGAGTTTGGCTTGCGAGTGTCCAGTGTGGCTCTGGTGCAAGATTAATGTGGGGGAGTGACAGGAGATGAGACACTGAAGAGGCTGGCAGGGACAAACCCTCACACACTTTGTACACCATGTTAAAGGGTTGGAACTTTGCGTTGGTAGATGACAGCCCTGAAGAATTTTAATGTGACATAATCAAATTACCACTTTAGGAAAATCATTCGGCAACAGATGAAAGATGAACAGCTAGAAGCCGATGAGACTGGAGTGGAGACAGCACACAGAGCCCTGGTGGAAAGGAAGGGGCTGATGATGGGAATCCCACTAAGGCAGTGACATGGAGGATGGCGTTCACAGAACTGCATTTGGAAGATGCTCAGGGGTGGACTTGGTTAAACGGTGACAGAGTGAAGGCTGACTCCTGAGTTCCTGCAGTGGGTAAAGTGGTTGATGGTCTTTTGTTTGCTAAGATAAGGAAGGCAAGCTGGCTGGGGGAAAAGGAGGAGATTGACTCTTGAGATGATGGATGTGGTCTGGAGCTCAAGAGAGAAGCGGCAGCCCCTCAGGGAGGAGATAGTGTAGTGGAAGCTCACAAATTTAACTTTTTTTTTTTTTTTGAGATGGAGTTTTGCTCTTGTTGCCCGGGCTGGAGTGCAGTGGTGCCATCTGGGCTCACTGCAACATCCGCCTCCCGGGTTCAAGTGATTCTCCTGCCTCAGCCTCCCTAGTAGCTGGGATTACAGGCATGCACCGCCTGGTTAGTATTTTTGTATTTTTAGTAGAGACAGGGTTTCTCCAAGTTGGTCAGGCTGGTCTTGAACTCCCGACCTCAGGTGATCTGCCCGCCTTGGCGTCCCAAAGTGTTGGGATTACAGGCGTGAGCCACCGTGCCCGGCCTAACATCTTTTAAAGTAGCGTTTTGTCGGCACAATACAGACCTCAGTGTGTTTCTGACACTAAGTCACCCAGTCTGTATCTTTGCAGCAGTGATGAAAATAAAAGTGCTTCTGGTGGTTTCAAAACCTTAAAACATGACGTTAATCTCTGCTGTTGCTTTTTCCATGCTTGTTTGGAGAAGCTGAGGTTTTCAAAGGTGAGCCAAAATTTGGACCAGCAGCGGGCATCGCCCCTACTTGCACACTCCACTCAGCAACCCTGGAGGCCTGCATTGAGGTCCAGAGGCTGCTGAATACCCGGTTCTCATTGCTCTCCTTCTCACCCCCACTGCTCTCTCCCCAAAGCAGTTTAGCCAAGTATTTCTTCTAACCTCTGATACTCTCCCGGAGAGGGGTTCTGGGAAATACAGTTTTCTCTGTCTTATTACATTTCCAGATTTTGAAACCTGGTTATTGATTTTATTACATTCATCTATTTTTGCTTCTGTATCTCAAATCATAAGTTGTTTGAAGGGAGGAAGTGCAACTTATTCCTCTTTTTTTTGAAACCCAGATCCAAGTTTAGATCTTAGTACAGCTCTTAATAAATGGAGTCAAAATGAAAGTATTTTAGTTTCAGGTTTCTAATTTTTTTTTTTTTTTAATAAAATGAAGTTTCCATAAGAATTGTTACAAGAACTTTTATAAAAGAAACAAGTGCCCTATTCTTTCTCGTTTGGTTCATTCAGAAATCTTTCTTACATTAACAAAAGTACTTAGAATATAGAACTATTTTCTATCAAAACTGTTTTTTGAACTCCAGAGATAGTCTACTTTAGTTATTTTTGGCACTTGAATTTTTTAATGCCTTTGATTTTATACACATGACTTTAAAAATGGGGAATGGTTGCCTTTTGGGCACATTGAATTTAAGCAAATGTGTTTAGGTCTCTCATGGGTGGTGGCAAAGGTGAGTTTAAGATAATGCATTTTGCAACAAACAATTCAAATGATAAATAAGCTGTTCTCTGAGTTAGCCACTTAGGAAAGGCTGGGGTGTATGGAAATTAATTCTGTGTAGCTGAACATTCTTTTTTTTTGTATTAAAAAATGGTCTTCATTCAAAGCTTATATATGAAGTGTTTTGTGTATATATATATACACGCATATATTTTATTTTGTTTTTTAAAATTTTATTTTAAGTTCTGGGATACATGTGCTGAACATGTGGATTTGTTACATAGGTATACATGTGCCATGGTGGTTTGCTGCACCTATCAACCTGTCATCTAGGTTTTAAGCTTGGCATGCATTAGGTGTTTGTCCTAATGCTCCCCCTCCTTTTTACCCCAACACCCTGACAGGCCCCAGTTTGTGATGTTCCCCTCCCTGTGTCCATGTGCTCTCATTGTTCAGCTCTCACTTGTAAGTGAGAACATACGGCGTTTCGTTTTCTGTTCCTGTGTTAGTTTGCTGAGGATGATGGTTTCCAGCTTCATCCATGTTCCCTGCAAAGGACATGAACTCATCCTTTTTTATGGCTGCATAGTATTCCATGTTGTATATGTGCCACATTTTCTTTATCCAGTCTATCATTGATGGGCATTTGGGTTGGTTCCAAGTCTTTGCTATTGTAAACAGCGCTGCAATAAACATACGTGTGCATGTGTATTTACAGTAGAATGATTTATAATCCTTTGGGTATATACCCAGTAATGGGATTGCTGGGTCAAATGGTATTTCTGGTTCTAGATCCTTGAGGAATTGCCACACTGTCTTCCACAATGGTTGAACTAGTTTACACTCCCACCAACAATGTAAAAGCATTCCTATTTCTCTGCATCCTTGCCAGCATCTGTTGTTTCCTGACTTTTTAAGGATCGCCATTCTAACTGGTGTGAGATGGTATCTCATTGTGGTTTTGATTTGCATTTTTCTAATGATAAGTGATATAGAGGTTTTTTTCATATGTTTGTTGGCTGCATAAATGTCTTCTTTTGAGAAGTGTTTGTTCATATCCTTTACCCACTTTTGATGGGGTTGTTTGTTTTTTTCTTATAAATTTGTTTAAGTTCTTTGTAGATTCTGGACATTAGACCTTTGTCAGATGGATAGATTGCAAAAATTTTCTCCCATTCTCTAGGTTGCCTGTTCACTCTGATGATAAATAATTTCTTTTGCTGAGCAGAAGTTCTTTAGTTTAATTAGATCCCATTTGTCAATTTTGGCTTTTGTTGCAATTGCTTTTGGTATTGTGGTCATGAAGTCTTTGCCTATGCCTATGTTCTGAATGGTATTGCCTAAATTTTCTTCTAGGGTTTTTATAGTTTTAGTTTTTACGTTTAAGTCTTTAATCCATCATGAATTAATTTTTGTATAAGGTGTAAGGAAGGGGTCCAGTTTCAGTTTTCTGCATATGGCTAGCCAATTTTTCCAGTACCATTTATTAAATAGGGAGTCCTTTCCTCATTGCTTGTTTTTGTCAGGTTTGTTGAAGATCTGATGGTTGTAGACTTGTGGTGTTATTTCTGAGGTCTCTGTTCTGTTTCATTGGTCTGTATGTCTGTTTTGGTACCAGTACCAAGCTGTTTTGGTTACTGTAGCTTATAGTATTGCCTCCAGCTTTGTTCTTTTTGCTTAGGATTATCTTGGCTATGTGGGCTTTTTTTTGGTTCCATATGAAATTTAAAGTAATTGTTTTTCTAATTCTGTGAAGAAAGTCAATGGTAGCTTGATGGGAATAGCATTGAATCTATAAATTTCTTTTGGCGGTATGGCCATTTTCAATGAAAATGTTAGAAGCATGGAAGTTTACAAGAGAGATAGGACTTCAAAGGGAATTTCTGTTTTAAAGGCCTGGTAATGGACAAACAAAGCCTCATGTCTGAACAATTTTGTTTTCTTCCTAGGATCAGAAATTAATTGGGTTATAGAGAAAACTTTTTTAACCCCTTAATGAAAAAAAATAGACCTTTTGTATCTCATGTTTGCATTCAGTTCTTTCAATTATGCAGCTTTTAATTTTTTAATGAAAAGTAAATTTTTAAAGAAGCAATCCAAAATTATTCTATGTTCTTAAAAATTCAAATAATACAGAAGTATATAAAGGGAATTAAGTTCTTTTAGAATGTCCTGCTAGTTTACTACCTCCTCCTCAGCGGTGACTACTGTGAGTGATGCAGACTCCTTAGCCCTTGTCTGTGTATTCATATATATATATATATATATATATATATATATATATATTTCCATGTAAGCGTGTAGTTTTTATTTTTATAATGTAAACAAGAATATTACATATATTGCTTTGTAATTTGCTATTGTTTTCTGAATAATAGCTTTTTGGCATTTTTTTTTGTATTACTACATATAAATGCACCTTATTCTATTTGGCGTTTGCCCAGTGTTATATAACATATATGGTAGAGAGCATGGTTATATATGCTTTTCCAATAATCCCTTGATTTGCCAGGCAGAGGGTAGATATCCCCTGATCTCAGGGAAGGCCTTTTTCCCAACCAATCATGGTCCTTTTTACAGGGACCAAGGTCCTTTACTTCTAAACCTCCCTGATAGCTACAGTGATCATGTGACATGGTTCTGGTCTATGAAATGTAAGGGAACGCCGGCATACAGGCTTCTGGGAAATTTCAGTGTTCTTTGATCAAAAAGCAAGAGTGTTACAAAGAAAGGTTTTTCTCTGCCCTGGCTGCCCTCCCCACACCCCTAACTTCCTGCCTTTGAATGCAGATGTGATTTCTGGAGTTTGAAACCATCTTGAGACCACATGCCACAGGCCTAAGGATGGAAAGTCAACATGCAAAATTTATTAGTTAGTTTTGCTGTCTAACAAACAACCTCAAAATCTCAGTGGCTTACAACAAAAATATTTGTTTTGTTGCTCACTGGTATTTGAGTTAGCTTTGGCTCTGCTTGGCTTATCCAGGATTGGCTGGGCTTGGCTGTAAGCTATGAGTTTGGTTCAGCTTTGTATTTCTTCATTCTTCTTGGGTCAGAGGTTTCTTAAGAAATAATTCTTATCATGGATCACAGGAGTGCAAGAGAGTTGGTAGAAACATGAGATCCTATTAAGATCTTGTCCTGGAACTGGCACATACACAATTACTTTTACCCACATTCAGTTGGCCAATGCATGTTGCAAGGCCAACTCCAACATCAGCCCATTCTAGCACACTGCAAGGTTATACTGCGGATAAAAGGGGTAGAGAGCTGAGAACAATAATCAAATTGACATAAAAGGATGGAGGAGCAGAAGGATGAGACCTCAGGTCCTTAATAACAACATGGAGCAGTTGTGCCAACAATGGCACTAGTTTTTTCTAGACTTTTGTTAGAAGATGAAAATGAGCCCCTGTTTATTTAAAGCACAATTTCTACTTGCTGTTGAAAACATTCCAAAATGATAAAATGCAGTTGTATTCTAATTTAACTCTTTCTTTATTGATGGGCATTTAAGTTGTTTCTAATTTTCCAAATAATGCTACAATGAACGTCTTATATAAAACTTGACCAACTGTATGTGCATTCTAATTGATAGATTCTTAGAAATGAAATTGTTGGGTAGAAGAGTATTTACATTTAAAGTTTTGATAAATAATATCAAGTTGCCCTCTACAAGACTTCATCTGTTCATTCTTTATATTCTTACTAATTCTGATAGTATATAATTTTAATGCTTCCAATGTGGTGGGTGAAATATTCAGTTTCATTTGCATTACTATGATTAGTGAAGTTGAATGTCTTTTCATATATTCATTGGCCATTTGTATTTCTTATTGTGTGATCACATGTTCATGTCGTTTGCTCATTTTTCTCTTGTGTTTTCCTTTTATCTTAGTAGTTGGAAAGGGATCATTTTATTTTGTGCTTTTCTTGTCTGTTTTACACTTGATAAATATTGTCGTTTATTTGTCTTTCCTTTTTTTAAAAATAATTTTATTAGATACTACAGAGATACAAAAGAGTATATATGAAATACTCTCAAACTCTAAAAAATAAGAATACAATAAATTACCGAGAATTCATCATCCAAAGAATTTGTACATTCTCATTGTCTTTGAAGTCCATCCATTTCCTCCTACATTTAGAGTAACTGAAACCTTGAAATTTGTGTTTATTATTCTTATTTTCCTTTATACTTTTACTACAAACATATGTATCTAGAAACAGTATTTAGTTCACATGTTTTGACCTTTATATAAATGGAATCATACTATAAGTATCCTTTGTTGACTTTTTTCATTCAACATGTGTCTAAGATTCATTCACTTTGTTGCATGTAGCAGTAATTCACAATGGCAAAGAGTTCTATTATATGAAATAACAAAGCGTATTTATCCCGTTTTATTTCTTAAACATAGTAAACGTACTTGTCTGTTTATTCCAATATCTGAAATACAGAGGTTAGTTTATGTTGTCTATTGCTTCTGCTGGCTCTTAGTCGTGATGCCTCATATGCTTCTGTGGTTTAAGATTTGCTATGATCTGAAAGCGTGTATCTCCCCTCAAGTTTCGTATGTTGAAAACCTAATTACCAATGTGAAGGTATTAGGTGGAGCCTTTGAGGAGTGATTAGATCAGAGAGTGTGCCCTTATGAAAGATACCCCAGAGAGCTGGCTTGCCCCCTTCCCCCATGTGAGGATGCAATGAGAAGGTGTTGTCTATGAGGAATGGGCCTTCACTAGACACTGAACCTGTTGGCACCTTAATCTTGAACTTTACAGTCTCCAGAACTGGAGACTGTCTTGAAAAATAACAATAATAAAGTCGCATGGGAAGATGAGCTCAGCTGTCAGGCCTGGTGATGAGAAATGATGCTGACATGTGGCTACCCTACATTTGAATTTGGTCAGTGGGAATACAAGAATTCAAATACCAGTGGACATTTCAGAAACTTCTTTTCTTTTTTTTGAATGTCAAAGCTGAAACTGCATGAAGGCTTTAGGGAAATTTTCTGCCTGGAGAACTAATCAAGGACATTCTTTTTTAATGCATATTTTAGGGGTTTATTTTTATTTTATTTGATTTTTTTATTGTACTTTAAGTTCTTGAGTACATGTGCAGAACATGCAGATTTGTTACATAGGTATACACGTGCCACGGTGGTTTGCTGCATACATCAACCTGTCATTTACATTACATATTTCTCCTAATGGTATCCCTCTCCTAGTCCCCCACCCACTGACAGGCCCCGGTGTGTAATGTTTCACTCCCTGTGTCCATGTGTTCTCATTGTTCAACTCCCACTTATGAGTGAGAACATGCGGTGTTTGGTTTTCTGTTCCTGTGTTGGTTTGCTGAGAATGATGGTTTCCAGCTTCATCCCTGTCCCTGCAAAGGACATGAACTCATCTTTTTTATGGCTGCATAGTATTCCATGGCATGTATGTGCCACATTTTCTTTATCCAGTCTAACATTGATGGGCATGTGGGTTGGTTCCAAGTCTTTGCTATTGTGAACAGTGCCGTAATAAACATACATGTGCATGAGTCTTTATAGTAGAATGATTTATAATCCTTTGGGTATATACCCAGTAATGGGATTGCTATGTCATGTGATATTTCTAGTTCTACATCTTCTAATCAAGGACATTCTAAATGGTGGCTTTGATCCAAAAAAATCTGTTTATTATTGTCATTATCTATATAAATTGCTGATCTTTTATCTATAGTTGAAGTTCCTGCCACTTTTGAATGCTAATAACTGAGATTGCTTCAGGTTGTATGTGTGAATGCATGAATCAGATATATATCTGTGTTATCACTTAGGGGTGGTATGCATTTTGTCCTTTATACTTGTTTCTCTCCTAAACTTGATTACAACCTTGGAGGCAGATCACCTGGAGCCAGTTTCCATTAACTTTCCTCTGGTTTATTCATTTAAAAATATTTGAATGTGTCCTGTGAGCCCAGGGCTGTGCTATGTGCTCATTCAAGTCAGTGAGTATTTATTGCACACTCTGTGTTTGCTAGATACTACCTGAATGAGTAATGTGCATTCTTGGCATGAGAACATCACAGTTTAGTTAGAGATAAAATTTTAAATTTTAGGACAAATTATTTGGCAGTTTTACACTGACACAAAATATTGGATATAGCCACTTGGACTTGCTGCTTGTGAAAACTACACTTTGTATAATTATGTGACTGGGCTGCAACCCCAGTGGTTTTGAAAAACAAGAATCAGCAGAATTTTGCAGCTTTAATAGCATGTACAAGCAACTAAACTATAGTTTATGTAATTATTACACTTCATGTAATCACTTACTCCAAGTGAACTAGGAAAATATTGCTTTTTAAAATTCATTCTTCTATTGTACTTCTTTCTGAAACAGAGTAAGGTATAATGTCTCTTTTCCCTTTAGCATTTAACAAATAAGATATAAATATGATTTCCAATATACAGAAATGACCCATGCCACAAACAAAGGAACTTTATCTTATATCCCTGCAGTCGGGGATATTTCACGTGGTGCAATTTTCCAAGATCTGAAAAGGATTTGACTGAACAAAAAGGAGCAAGCCTCAGGAACTGGTTGAACAGCCTAGGGTTGACTTTAGACACCAACATAAATAACTGTGGGGAAACTAATCTATGGAGAGGGTTTTTTTTTTTTTTTTTTTTTTTAAAGGAATGCAGTTTTCCTACTTTCAAAGACACCTAATAACGTAAATGAAGCAACACAACAAGGAATTACTAGAACCTGCTAAAGATTCTAAGGAAATCTGCTGGACTGACTCAGTATGATAGAACTGTAAGTAGTTTATCATTTTGTTAAGACAATGATGCTTTCAGATAAGAATAATAACAACAATAATAGCTGGTACTACTGAGTGCTTATTGTGTTCCAGTAACTTTTCTAAGTGCATTGTTAACTATAAATTTTATGACAACCTGCTATGAAGAATACACTATTATATTGCCAATACTTTTAATGGCAAAAACTTCAGTTACTTTTGTACCAACATATTATCTCCATTTTACAGACAAGAAAACTTAGGCATGGTGAAGTTAAGTACTTTGTCTAAGGTCACGATAGTGGTGGGGGCAAGATTCTAATTCAGGTGAACTGGCTCCAGAATCCATGCTTTTAAGCTTTATTGTCTTAAGATTGTCTTTTAATTATAATGGTATGAACATTCAAGCTTTTTATCTTATTTTTAATAACATTTTTTTTTTTTTTTTTGAGACGGAGTCTCGCTCTGCCGCCCAGGCTGGAGTGCAGTGGCCGGATCTCAGCTCACTGCAAGCTCCGCCTCCCGGGTTCATGCCATTCTCCTGCCTCAGCCTCCCGAGTAGCTGGCGCTATTTTTACCCCATTAATTCACTTAGCAAATCTTTTCTTCATAAATCGTGAAAGTGCCACGCAAGACACTGTCTAATTTATTGAAAGTTAAGATTAGCAGGGTCCAAATATACAACTTGCAGGATAGGATTGTTTTTTACTGATGGTGGCTTATATTCTAAAATAGTAGTTATGTGTATTTTTATCTCTAAAAAATGTTATTAAGAAAGCAAATCAGAGACAAAAACCTCACGTATACACAAAAGTCCACGGTGGCAGACTGGATAATTCACAATGGTGTATAGTCCTTTTAGAGAGGGATTATTTTCTTCTAGTCTTTGAATGTTCACACTTTTATTTACTGTAGTGTATGCTCATTAACCCCTTCAATTAGATGGTGGTCAACAATTATGCTTCTGCTGTGCTTCTGTTCTCCCTTGGGGAGAGAGAGATGATGGATTCAGCATAAAACTGGACTTCACTGTATTAGTAAGTAGCCTGACTGCTGTGCACATCAAGATAACTTTCATGATACATAGAGGTAACACAATGGAAATCACAGCTTAGAAATCCAATTTATCTTGCTGTGAATAGAATTGCCTTCAGTACAAATACCAATTAGTTTTGTTCCATAACACTGTTATAGAAATGTGACATTGAAAAACTACTTGCAAACTACTAAAGCATTCATCTACCATGAGTTCATGTCATGGAGGGAAAAATGTTAATTCTACTTATGTGAGAAAGCATAAAAGTGTTTTTTACAAAGAGTGGCCACAAGGTCAGAATACGACTCTGAGGTAATGAAGTGAAGGCTTCTCTGAAACTTTTAGTTGCTTATATATTCTATTAAAGCTGCAAAATTCTGCTGATTCTTGTTTCTCAAAACCACTGGGGTTGCAGCTCAGTCACATTATAGATTAAGTGGAGAGTGATGCCGGCTTTTAATGTTTCTTCTTGAACTGCATCTGGACCTGCTGCTGATGCTCTTGGCTGGCTTGGTTTTCCTCTTTGGCTCCAGCATCCTCCGACTCTTCCTGTAATCACTGGTCAGTTCACTACTTAGACCATTTACGGTAGAGCCTCAAAATGTACCTTCACATTCATTATAAGAATAAAAAGGCCCAGCTAGAATACTCTAGAAGTTAAAAAAACTGAAGTGTAGCTAACATTTTCCCATTCATCTGTAGACAAGCACACATCATAAGAACATGGTTATGGTTTAATAAGATTGGACTCAGACATCTTGCAACTCAATTGTACACATACTTGTTGATCATACACAAGATAAAAGACATTGTTTAGGAAAAGCATGATATGGTGGAAAGAATATAAGAGCTGGAGCAGGACAGACTGGGGTGGGAATTCAATCTCCACCATTTACCAGCTCTCTGGGCCTGAGCCAGCATTTAATTTTCTAAATTTTGGCATACTTTTTGTTAAATGGAGATAATAGCTACCTTGCTTGTATGGTTATTGAGAATTAGACATTATGTATATAGAGTGCCTGGAATATAATGTGTTGAATGATGTCTATTATTATTAAGCTATGTGGGGGTAATTAAGGTGAGACATGGTTCCCATCTTTAAGGAGCTTGTTCTAGAAGGGGAGAGAAAACATGTGAACAAATATTTGTGCTTCAAGCAGAAAGGATTAAAGGCCATAAAGGAGCTTTGAAATGCCTTGATGAGAGTGCTATGAAGGGAACCTATTGGCTGGGGTATTGCAGCAACCTCCTAATTGGTCTCCCTGACTACTGTCTTGCCCCATCTAGTCTACTCTTCATTAACAGCTAACATAATCTTCCTTAAACACAGATCTGATCACATCAATCTCATGGTAAAATACTGCTGTGACTTTTCATTCCCTTTGTGACAAAGTGTCTAGTATGTGAACTCTGGCTTAAATTTCCAACTTCATCTCTCTCCTTCCTTCTGCCTTGCCCATCCCCAAAAATACCCTTCATGGACTAGCCTTACTAAACCTTTTTTCAGTTCCAGGTTAGTTAGGGTTCTACACAGGAACAGAACCTATATATATATAGGAGAGATATATGTGTGTGTGTATACATATACATATACATATACATATACATATACATATACACACATAAAGAATTGGAGTTTGAGAAGTCCCAGGATCTGCAGTTGGCAAGCTGGAGACCTAGGACAGATAGTTGTAAGTTTCTGTCTAAGGGCAGAAGAAGACAATGTTCCAGTTCAAGTAGTCTGGCTGGCAAAATTCCCTCTTGATCAAACTTTTGTTCTGTTCAGGTCTTCATTTGATTGAATGAAACCCACTCACATCAGGGAGGGCAATCTACTTTATTCAGTCCACCAATGCAAATGTTAATTTCATCCAGAAACACCCTCACAGATACACCCATGATAATGTTTGGTTGAATGTCTGGGCATCCTATGGCCCAGTCAAGTTGACACACAAAATTAACCATCACAGATTCCAAGAGCACGACATGTTCTGTTTTTCATCTGTTCCTTTGTACATGTAGTTCCGTCTGCCTAGGTTACTCTTGGTCTCCTGACCCCTGGTCCACTTCTACAGGCTGTTCCGGTCTCAGTTCACAAGTCTAACCCTTCCAGACTGGGTTAGATCCCTCTCCTATGGTACCCTTCAGTTCCTCTATTATAGCATGCATCTTTGTACACTGTAATTTCCTATTTACCTGTCTCTGTCACGTAGACTGTCAGCTCACAGAGAGTCAAGAACTTGTCTTTAATGTGTCCACAATATCTCCTGTGTCTAGGACTGGATTCAGCATGTTAAATCATCCAATAGTTATTTGTTAAATGAATGAATAAATAGATTTAGTGGAGCAGGTGGCAGCTAATATAGGTCTTAAAGGAGGAAGACTGTGGAAGAAATTTAATACCCAATTTGGGAAAATCAACAATAGATAATACCAAAATATTCATTTTGGGATTAAGACTTCAAACATTTGTATAGTGATTCTGAAGACTAATGGTTATTTCACTATACCAAAAATAATTGTAGCTATCATGAGACACTCTCCAGGAGGTAAGGGGATTTGTTTTTCATCATATTTGAAGGACAGTTTTTATTATGAGAAAATAGATGTTGAAAATAGTATAATGAAGCTCCACATGCTAATCTTAAGTACCTATTAACATATCATCATATTTGTTTTTATTTTTATTTTTTGGTTGAAGAATTTTAAAGCACATCCAGAAAAATCTGATACTTTTTGTGCTTAAATAGTTCAATACGTTTACACATCTTTAAAAATAAGGATATTTTCTTCATAATCACTATACTATTGTAGAACCCAACAATATTAGCAATATTTCTATAATAATATTTAACACCCAGTCCATACTTGAATTTCTCCAAAGTGTCCTTTTTTAAACAGTTAGTTTGTTTGAATCAGAGTGCAAATAAGATACACACATTTGATTGCCATGTCTCTTGACTCTTTTTAATCTATAAAGGTACTCTTGCCACCACCGCTCCTTTTTACCACATGCCACCGATATGTTGAAGACTGGGAAGACTGGGTCATTTGTCATGTAGAATACTTCTCATTCTGGATATGTTTGATTGCTTCCAAATGATGTCATTTAACCTATTCTTCTTTCCCTTGTATTTCCCATGAATTGGAAGTTAGAGCTAGAGTCTTGATTAAGTGCAGATTCAACATTTTCAACAAGGATACTTCATAGACAGAGCTGGTATGCCATATTACAACCTATCAGAAGTATATGCTGCTTTCTAGTTTTAGGGATGCTAAGAGTGATCATCTGGTACTTCTGTAATAAAGTTGCACCCCCCCGCCCCACACCACCACCACTTGCTAATGCTTATGTCGAATCAGTGGTTTATTACTTTGGCATAGTTATTGTTATCCTTTCATCTAATTGTTTTTAGCAACTGTTAAAGGTTGCTTGAACAATTATTTCATTAGGAATTGCAAAACGGTGATTTTTTAATGCAGTAATTCTTGCTACATTTATTAGTTGAAATTTTTCTACAGAGTTTTTTTTCTACCTAAACTAGAACTATTTGGTGTTCTAAAATATAGTTTTTTTTTTTTTTTAAATAAGAAAGGCAAGATGAATTCTAAATTCATTCTTTTTAAAGAGATTTTCTTTTGTCTTTTAAAAAAGATTCATCATGTATTTTTATATATTCAGTGTATTCCAACCAATCACAATCATTATTCATTTTGATGCTCAAACTGTTCCATCTCTGGCCAGTTGAAGCCCCTTTAAGCTGCTTTCTAAGACTTTTGAAGAGTCTTTTTAAACTTTGATAGCTTCCTTAAGCTCATCTTATATATTTCACGCCCTAGACCTGGAAACAGCTTTTTCTTTTCCTTTTTTTTTCTTTACTTTAAGTTCCAGGATACTCTGCAGAATGTGCAGGTTTGTTACATGGGTATACGTGTGCCATGGTGGTTTGCTGCACCTATCAACCTGTCACCTAGGTCTTAAGCCCCACATGCGTTAGCTATTGTCCTGATTCTCTCCCACTGCCGCCTCAATAGGCCCTGGTGTGTGTTGTTCCCCTCCCTGTGTCCATGTGTTCTTATTGTTCAACTCCCACTTATGAGCGAGAACAAGTGGTGTTTAGTTTTCTGTTCCTGTGTTAGTTTGCTGAGGATGATGGCTTCCAGCTTCATCCATGTTCCTGCAAAGGACATGATTTCATTTCTTTTTATGGCTGCATAGTATTCTATATGTACCACATTTTCTTTATCCAGTCTATGATTGATGGGCATTTGGGTTGGTTTCATGTCTTTGCTATTGTGAATGGTGCTGCAATAAACATATGTGTGCATGTATCTTTATAACTGAATGATTTATATTCCTTTGGGTGTATACCCAGTAATGATATTGCTGGGTTAAATGGTATTTCTGGTTCTAGATCCTTGAACCAGATGATTCTTCATCACCACACTATCTTCCACAATGGTTGAACTCATTTATATTCCCACTAACAGTGTAAAAGCATTCCTGTTTCTCCATAGCCTTGCCAGCATCTGTTGTTTCTTGACTTTTTAATGATCATCATTCTGACTGGCAGGAGATGGTATCTCATTATGGTTTTGATTTTCATTTCTCTAATGATTTGTGATATTGAGCTTTTTCTCAAATGTCTTCTTTTGAGAAGTGTCTGTTCATATCCTTTGCCTACTTTTTGATGGGGTTGTTTTTTCCTGTAAATTTGTTTAAGTTCCTTGTAGATTCTGGATATTAGCCCTTTGTCAGATGGGTAGATTGCAAAAATTTTCTCTCATTCTGTAGGTTGCCTGTTCACTCTGATGATAGTTTCTCTTGCTGTGAAGAAGCTCTTTAGCTTAATTGGATCCCTTTGGCAATTTTAGCTTTTGTTGTAATTACTTTTGGTGATTTCATCATAAAATCTTTGCCTATGCCTATTGCCTAGGTTTTCTTCTAGAGCTTTTATGGTTTTGGGTTTTACATTTAAGTCTTTAATCCATATTGAGTTAATTTTTGTATAAGGTGTAAGGAAGGGGTCCAGTTTCAGTTTTCTGCATATGGCTAGCCAGTTTTCCCAGCATCATTTATTAAACAGGGAATCCTTTCCCCATTGCTTGTTTTCATCAGGTTTGTTGAATATCAGATACTTGAAGATGTGTGGTCTTATTTCTGAGGTCTCTGTTCTCTTCCATTGGTCTATATGTCTGTTTTGGTACCAGTACCATGCTGTTTTGGTTACTGTAGCCTTGTAGTATGGTTTGAAGTCAGGTAGCATGATACCTTCAGTTTTGTTCTTTTTGCTCAGGATTATCTTGGCTATGTGGGCTCTTTTTTGATTCCATATGAATTTTGAAGTAGTTTTTTTTTTTCTAATTCTGTTAAGAATGTCAATGGTAGTTTCATGGGAATAGTATTGAATATATAAATTACTTTTGGCGGTATGACCATTTTCATGATATATTGGTTCTTCCTATCCATGAGAATGAAATGTTTTTCCATTTATTTATGTCCTCTCTTCCTTTAGCAGTGGTTTGTAGTTCTCCTTGAAGAGGTCCTTCACTTACCTTGTTAGCTGTGGAATCAGCTTTTTCTTCAAGGAGTCCTGGTTCCTTTCAGTGGTATGCAATATTTGAATCCCAAATCTGGTCAGTAAACATGCTCATTCCTGAGTTGTTATTGCTTTCAAGTCTTTTTAGTAGACAAGCGCTAAGGAATCTGTATTAAAACACCCATAAGTTCATTGTAAGATTTCCAATTCCAATTTAAATTTAATAGGGTTTTTACTTCACTTAAAAAATTATACATTTGCTTCTTTCCTTTTCAGTGAAAATCTTAATTCCTAATAACAAGATATTTTTATAGCTTTATCTTCTATATATATAATGTATAAGTATAAATAGTTAAAAATAATAATACCAATACTACCACTAACCATTAGATTACTAAATTAAGTTTCAGGTTTTGTGGGGGTTTTTTTTTTTGCCCTTAGAAATAACTCATTAAATAAATATGGCCCAAATACTGTGTCTTAAAGCCATTTGAGTTATTTCTTTTTTCTGTGTGGTAAATTATCTTTTCTAATGACTTATACAACACAACTAATGAGTCCTCATTATACTTGAAAAAGCAAGGTTTTCATTCTAATAGACCTGGTTCCTCTAGGGGAGGGGTGCTGGAGATTAGAGTTGTGTTCTAAATTAATTAGTTGAAGCAACAAAAACCAGAGGAAAATCTGTTATGTAAATACGTGGTCACAATGGACTTTATCTTGAAGAAACTTGTCGGGGAGTGAATAGTAGATGCAGAATTTTTCTGCCAATGTGAGTTAGTGGGCTGCCTGCTTCTGTAAATTTTTAAATATGATCCCTTAGCAACCTATGGACAATACCAGATTTCCTATCACCTACTTGATTTTCAGGTCATTTTTGGTATAAGCATATACTCAGTAGAGAGTTAAGAAAGAAGTTGGATTACAGCCAAAGGCAGTTGCTTTTCACCATTGTTGAAAGTGGGGATTAAGAAATCCTGCTGCTTCAATAGTGTTTCTTTTGAGTACGATTGGAGTAGTAGGAGTGAAAGAAAAGGCAGATTTAGGGAAAGGAGATGGAAAGATAGGAAGAGGGATAGGAAGATAAAGATTATAATAGCTCTTCTCTCCTATACCAGACACAGTGCTAGGCATTTAAATTAATTTAAACAACTCTCAGAATGCAACTTTCACATGATCTCTGTAGGACGAACTGAAGGCTGTGTATATCAACACAATTTTAGCAAGAGGTTTTAGTTTCTTCTTAGGTCTGGTATAATGCAGTGATCTGTTGATTAAAACATTTTATTAGACTAAATGTGTACTTTGGTTTGAGGTTGAGACCAAGTTTTTCACTCAATGTTTTTGTAGAGAAATAATTAGGAACATCAGTATTATCATCACTTTTCATTTTGTTTTCTCAAGCCTGCTACCTAGGGCCTGGCACATAATAAGGGCTCAATAAATGTTTGTTGAGTGATTAAATCACTCGATTATTTTTCATTCCTTCCAACCCTAGATGGAATGGAGAAGTAAAAATATATTATGAAATTTTATACGGGCAAACAATTTGTATAAGGAAATATAGTGAATGGAAATGCCGTAAATGTTGAAATAAGCCTAACCACTCTACGGTAGTAAAAGGAAAAATCAGGAAAATATGTGGATAATATAGTAAGGTTTCAGGGCTAAAAGGAGCTTTAGAAATCATCTGAATCTTCATTTTGTAGATGAGGACTATGAGGATCAGACATGGTTGCGACTTGTGCAGAGCCACAGTCATGGTTAGGGGAGTCAGCTGATCCTGGTTTTCTAATTTCTTCCTCCAGGTGCATACCCTACCCTTACATCGCACCCAATGCCCAACAAAGACAGAGAGTGGGACTTCCATGTTCATTGAATCCCAAGCCAATTACTTTGAGAACCCTGAAAGAAATCATTTTGGGACACTTACCTGAGATAAGAATGAAGCCCATAATGCAATTCAGAAAACAAACAAGGGAGTTTAGCAGATCACATAAGCCTGTTTACATTGAGAACCAGATAGAGAACAGTTCCTCAAGAGACTAGATAGAGGCTGCAATATTAGGGACATTTCTGTAGTGATGACATAAAACTATTGGGATGTCTGGGAGAGAGTGAGTGTTCCATCCCACTGAGAGATTGGATAGACTGGGTCTATTTTCAATTCTCCTCATTTTCATTATCTGTGTTTGGGATGGACAATCACAATCGTAATGATTTCTTTTTGGGGTAAGGGTGGAGGGCAAACCTAATGATGTCACCAGAGAAAGCACACAGAGAGTATTTACCATCCTGGAGATCAGTCAACTGAAAATTTTGCTAGCACATCAGTCCTAGGGTGATGAGCTCTGTGGGAGCTGAGAGTCGCAATGAGTTGTGCCAGCTACCCACTGAGGGTGACAGTTTAAAAACAATGGACTGAAAAATGTTGTAAATTTGAAAAACAATGAACTGCCTGGTGTCAGTGTTTAGAGATTGATGGGACTGGTGCCTGGAAAGCCAGATAGAAGGATTATAGAAATTCACACTATTTTAACATTCAAAGCATCCCTTGAAATGATTCATTAAGAGCCATGTAGATATAAATGCGTATCTTTGTATACAGATTTATATGCATTTGTACACATACACACATGCACATTATTTATATTATTCTCTCTCTGTGTTTAAAATGCTCAGGAGTTGAAACTTGTTTGGAAATATTCAGTCAAGCGCAATGTTTCCTTTTGCAATATGCAGCAAGTAGCTCATGCTGCCTTTAACTTTCTTTTTCCTTCCTCCCTATATAATTAAAGGTGAAGGGCAAGCAGGAGAGAGAATTTTTACTTATGCTGGTGCTCTCCTGAGTGCTGCTCCATGTGGCCATAGAGGCTCTGCATTGCACAACATATAGATTATGATGTGGATGGCACCTTCCAAAGTGGTGTGACAAGGCTGTCAGTCCAGTGCTGTAGCCAGATGGGAATTTGGGGTTTGAAAGTGTGTTAGTTAACTATTGGTACTTGATATCCCAAAACTTTGGGTTTAAAATAATCGTCCTTTATTATATTTCATGAGTTAAAGGATCAGCTGGGAGGTTCTGCTGACGGTCTCTGCTCTGCATCTTTGTGGTCAGCTGGTGAATACGCTGGTGGTGGTGAGTCTAGGATGACCTTGACAGGGACAGTTCATTTGTCCTCCATGAATTTTTCACATCCTCTAACAGGCTAGCTAAGGCTTATTCTCATGTTAGTGGCAGTTAATGTGCAAGTGTTTTTTCACTTTTTCATCTCTGGGATATGGTTTGGATGTTTGTCCCTTCCAAATCTCATGTTGAAATGTGATTCCCAATGTTGGAGGAGGGGTCTGGTGGGAGGTGATTGGATCATGGGGGCAGATCCCTCATGAATGGCTTAGCACCATGTCTGTGGTGATGAGTGAGTTCTTGCTCAGTTAGTTCATGTGAGATCTGGTTGTTTAAAAGCGTGTGGCACCTTTGCCCTCTCTCTCTTGCTCCCACTCTTGCCATGTGACATGCTGGCTCCTTGTTGCCTTCCACCATGTTTGTAAGTTTCCTGGGACCTCACTAGAAGCAGATGCTAGCACAATACTTTCTGTAAAGCCTGTAAAACCATGAGCCAATTAAACCTCTTTTTAAAATAAGTTACCCAACCTCAGATAGTTCTTTATAGCAATGGAAGGACAATCTAACACACTCTGCTTTGTCAAGTTTGCTGCTTTTTCGTTGGCCAAAGCAAACCACATGGTGAAGTCCAAAGTCATGTGGGAAGGTAGTTCCAAAGGGTGTGGATACAGAGAGAAATGAAAAATTGAGACTCTTAATTAAAGAGTCTTAATTAAAGAGTTAAAGCAGTCTGATACAGAGGGTGAGTTAGCAAACAAAAGGCTCAAAGAGAGGATCATGAATGTTGCTCTGGTTTGAATATCCCCTCCAAAACTCAAGTTGAAATTTAATTGCTATTGTGATGGTATCAAGAGGTAATACCTTTAAGAGGTAATTAGGTTATGAGGGTGGAACTGTTGTCATGAGAATAGGTTAGTATTGCTGGAGTGGGAAACTGATAAAAGGATGAGGTTCAGCTCCCTTTTTCTTTCTGTCTCATGCGCTGTCATCCTCTCTTGCTGTGTGATGCCTTCTGCCATGGGATAACACAACAAGAAGACCCTCACCAGATGCGGCCCCTTGATCTTGGGCTCCCCAACCTCCAGAACCATGAGCCAAATAAACTTCTATCATTTATTAATTATTCAGCCTGTAGTATTCTGTTATAGCAGCAGAAAACAGACTAAGACAAATATCAATAGTCATTGTTATTCAAACAGTACTATTTTTCTTTGAAGTTTGTATTTATTCGTTTACTAATCCATCCAGCTTTTATCAGGTCTACCACATTTAGACACTATTCTAGAGACTAACTTTGTGCTTAAAATGGTTACCTGGTGAAACAGGCTTTTCTTTGAGCTCCACGTCTTCTATTTCTTCTCTCATCTCAGATATGAAGGGGGTATTTTGTAAAATGAAATATCAGAAGCTTGCTCTATGAAGCAGTTCATGTTAACTCAAGAAAGATTGAAAAGTCTTAAAGCTTGCTCATCAGAAACATTGCCTCACCTGTGAGGAGCTGGGACTCAGAAAGAGGGAAAGGAAATAGAAAGAGGCCAAAGAGATAGGGGTAGAGGAGAGAAAGAGAGAGAGAGAGAGAATTTAGATGCTTGTCTCGGGTGAACTGATTGAACTGAGGGTGATAGCAAAGACATTTTACATCTTCCTCTGGGTTTTGTGTGTGTGCATAACTGGCTAATTCTTTTTTGTAATGGCTTGTCCTAATGTTGTCTCCCAGATACTGTGGGGGGTAAGTAAAGACTTTCATTATGTAGAAATATGGAAGAATAATAATCATTTATCCTTCTCTAATCTTGCCTTCAGGACTACCCAATCCTCTCTTTATTCTTGTCATGTGCTAGTCACCATTACCTTCTTTTTGGCTTCGGGAGCCTCCCCACTAACCTGGACTTCAATTATTAATCATTTAAATGTTGCATTTTGTGGAATTCTGGAGGTCTCCTCTTTTTTATCATGATTCTTCCACAACATTTCCACATTCTAGCTCCCAGGATATAGTTTGATTCTAACTTCATCCATTCATGGAACATTTAGAGAGCTCCATTGTTCATCCATTCATGGAAAATTTAGAGAGCTCCATTGCTCATGCATGACAGTGTAGTTACAAACAATATTATGAAGATAATAATTGAATACTTACTATGTGTAAGACCTTAGTGTAGCACATTTACTTGCGTAAACTTTATTTCGCAACAATATCATTATTATCCTCATTTTACAGATGAGAAAATGGAAGCATAAAGAGATCAAATCACTTGCTTGAAATAACAGAATTGGGAACTGAATCCAAGTGGGTAGGCATAACTACACTGGATAAATAAGGCCCATTTCTGCCCTCAGGGAGTGATGATACCTTCATTTTCTTCTTTTGTTACTAGCCTCTTACTGCTTCAAACATTTTTGGCCTTCATCCATTCTTAAGAACATTTCCTTGACTTTTCAAAGTTAACTGTTTAATATTTCTATGCTATTTTAATTCCTGTTTTTACTGTTTTCCTTCCTCTTGTTCTCACATCCTCTGAGACAATGCTCTTTTCATTACCTTGACTTTTACTTTGATCTTCGTCTGTGCTAGCTCCTTTCCCTCAATAAACAAACAGGCTGAGCATTGACAAAATCCAATTATCCTCTAACTTGTACTTCCTTGAAGCACAAAATTAAAAAAACTGTAGATCTTTAATAATCCACCTCTCGATGGGCTCTTCTCTCATGGCGTCCCTGAAACCAATGTCTTTCCCATCATGGCCGTCCTTCACTTCTCTGAATATGCTCTCCTACTTCTCTGAGTGTGCTTTTCTGTCACCACAACTGAACTTTACTCCGTCTCCTCTTGTTCTTGTTCATACATGGGCATTGCCCCGTGTTCTGTCCTGTAGGCTTGTCTCTAATCTTTTTACCTTCTTTCTCAGTGATAGGGTGGCCATAGAACTTACTGCTCAAACTGGGACAATATTGTCTGGGACAAATGCCAAACTGGATGTTGCCAAACTGGGCAACCAGAGTAAACCAGGACTGCGATCTTTCCCAAACCTTCCTCAGTTCCACATTTCCAACCCTTGGCTGGTGGTTTCTACTTGTGTGTTCAGGGCTTTCAGCTTTAGATATCCTAACTTATACTCTTTTTTTTTTTCTTTTCTAATCCACAATTCCTAAATTCCCGACTTCTGAGGGAGCTGCCATCCTGCAGTGCCTGAGATGTGATAACCTGGGTCATTTCTGAATGTATCTCATACACACTGTCCATAGCATCAGTCTTCAGGTCTATTGATTTGGCTTTTACAATGTTTCACTTCATTCCTTCTTTTTGATTTTCAGTGCTGCTATTTAGTTCAGGCCTTTATCACTTCAAGCTGGGATTACTGTGGTAGTCTGATCCCAACCAACTTTTTATCTGTATCTTCTCCTACTTGTTCTAGAACTCTATGCATATCTAATATAGACCCTTTCCTGTCTCCTGTCCTGCATGGATTACTTTGGCTTTTGTTTGAATATGATGTGTCTTTATATGAATGTCTTTGAGTTTGTCCTAGTTGAAGTTCATTGAGCTTCTTGGATGTGATTAATGTATTTTTCATCAAATTTGGAAAATTTTTGGTCATTAGTTCTTTAAATATTCATTCTTTTTCTTGCATCCCTCTGTGTAGGGAAAAGAAAGAGAGATCAGACTGTTACTGTGTCTATGTAGAAAAGGAAGACATAAGAAACTCCGTTTTGATCTATACCCTGAACAATTGTTTTGCCTTGAGATGCTGTTAATCTGTAACTTTAGCCCCAACCTTGTGCTCACAGAAACATGTGTTGTATGGAATCAAGGTTTAACGGATCTAGGGCTGTGCGGGATGTGCCTTGTTAACAATATGTTTGCATACAGTAAGCTTGGTAAAAGTCATCGCCATTCTCCATTCTCGATAAACCAGGGGCACAATGCACTGCAGAAAGCTGCAGGGACCTCTGCCCAGGAAAGCTGGGTATTGTCCAAGGTTTCTCCCCACTGAGATAGGCTGAGATATGGCCTCGTGGGATGGGAAAGACCTGACTGTCCCCCAACCCAACACCCGTGAAGGGTCTGTGCTGAGGAGGATTAGTAAAAGAGGAAGGCCTCTTGCAGTTGAGATAAGAGAAAGGCCTTTGTCTCCTGCATGCACCTGGGAATGGAATGTCTTGGCATAAAACCTGATTGTACATTCGTTCTATTCTGAGATAGGAGAAAACAGCCCTGTGACTGAAGGTGAGACATGCTGGTGGCAATGCTGCTCTGTTACTCTTTACTCCACTGAGATGTTTGGGTGGAGAAAAGCGTAAATCTGGCCTACTTGCACATCCAGGTATAGTACCTTCCCTTGAACTTATTTGTGACACAGATTCCTTTGCTCACGTTTTCTTGCTGACCTTCTCCCCACTATCACCCTATTCTCCTGCTGCTTTCCCCTTGCTGAGATAGTGAAAATAGTAATCAATAAATACTGAGGAAACTCAAGAGACCAGTGCTGGTGCAGGTCCTCTGTATGCAGAGCACTGGTCCTCTGGGCCCACTGTTCTTTCTCTATACTTTGTCTCTGTGTCTTATTTCTTTTCTCAGTCTCTCATCTTGCCTGATGAGAAATACCCACAGGTATGGAGGGGCCGGCCCCCTTCACTTCTGAGATTCTCATTATTAGTATATGGCTATATTTGATGGTATTCTATAGGTATCTGAAACTTTTTATATTTATATTATTTTTCATTTCTCTTCCTCAGAATAGAGAATTTCAACTGACCTGTCTTCGGGTTCACAGATTCTTTATTCTTCTGGGTCAAATTTGCTATTAAGCCTTTCTAGTGAATTTTTCACTTTAGTTTTTGTACTTTTCTCTTTTTAAACTTTTCTTTTAGGTTCAGGGGTACACGTGCAGGTTTGCTATATAGGTAAACTCATGTCATGGTTGTTTGTTGTACAGATTATTTTATCACCCAGGTACTGAGACTAGTATCCAATAGTTACTTTTTCGGATCCTCTCTCTCCTCCACCCTCGGCCCTCAAGTAGGTCCCAGTGTCTGTTGTTCCCTTCTTTGGATCCGTGAGTTCTTATCATTTAGCTCTCACTTATAAGTGAGAACATGCAGTACGTAGTTTTCTGCTCCTGCATTAGTTTGCTAAGGATAATAGCCTCAGTTTCATCCATGTTCCTACAAAAGACATGATCTGTTTCTTTTTTATGGCTGCATAGTATTCCATGGTATATATGTATCACATTTTCTTTATCCAGTCTGCTATCGACAGGCATTTAGGTTGATTCCATGTCTTTGCTATTGTGAATAGTGCTGCAGTGAACATTCACTTTTTGTGTCTTGAAGGTAGAATGATTTATATTCCTTTGGGTATATACCCAGTAATGGGATTCCTGGGTCAAATAGTAGATCTGTTTTTAGCTCTTTCAGGAGTTTCTACTTTGCTTTCTACAATGGTCAAACTGATTTACACTCCCACCAATGGTGTATAAGTGTTCAATATGGCCATTTTAATGATATTGATTCTTCTGATCCATGAGCATGAAATTTTTTTTCTGTTTGTTTGTGTCATCTCTGATTTCTTTGAGTAGAGTCTTGTAGTTTTCATTGTAGAGATCTTTCACCTCCCTGGTTATCTGCGTTCCTAGGTATTTTATTCTTTTTGTGGCAATTGTGAATGGGATTGCATTCCTGATTGGCTCTCTGCTTGCCTGTTATTGGTATATAGGAATGCTAGTGATTTTTGTACATTGATTTTGTATTCTGAAACTTTACTGAAGTTGTTTATCAGCTGTAGGAGCTTTTGAGCTGAGACTATGGGGTTTTTCTAGATATAGAATCATGTCATCAGCAAACAGGGATAGTTTGAGTTCCTCTCTTCCTATTTGGATGCTCTTTATTTCTTTCTCTTGCCTGATTGCTCTGGCCAGGACTTCCAATAGTATGTTGAATATTTGTGGTGAAAGAGAGCATCCTTGTCTTGTGCCAGTTTTCAAGGGGAATGCTTGCAGCTTATGCGCATTCAGTATGATGTTGACTGAGGATTTGTCTTAGATGGCTGCTATTATTTTGAGGTATGTTCCTTCAATATATAGTTTATTGAGAGTTTTTAACATGAAGGGGTGTCGAATTTTATTGAAAGCCTTTTCTGCATCTATTGAGATAATCATGTGGTTTTTGTCTAATGTGATGAATCACATTTGTTGATTTCTGTATGTTGAACCAACCTTACATCCTGGGGATGAAGTCTACTTGATCATGGTGGATTCGCTTTTCGATGTGCTGCTAGATTCACTTTGCAAGTATTTTATTGAGGATTTTTGCATTGATGTTAATCAGTGATACTTCCCTGAAGTGTTTTTCTTTTTTATTTGTGTGTGTGTGTATGTCTGCCAGGTTTTGTCATTTCTGATTGTTTATTTGGATCCTCTCTCTTTTCTTATTAGTCTACCTAGTGACCTATCTACTCAAGTATTTTTTTTTGCAAAATACCAACTCCTGGATTTGTTCATCTTTTGAATGGTTCTTCATGTCTCGATCTTCTTCAGTTCAGCTCTGATTTTGGTTATTTCTTGTTCTGCTAGATTTGGGGTGGGTTTGCTCTTGCTTCTCTAGTTCTTTTAGTTGTGGTATTAGGTTGTTGTTAACTTGAGATCTTTCTAACTTTTTAATGTGGGCATTTAGTGCTATAAATTTCCCTCTTAACACTGCCTCAGCTGTGTCCCAGAGATTCTGGCATGTTGTATCTTTGTTCTCATTAGTTTCAAAGAACTACTTGATTTCTCCCTTAATTTTGTTATTTACCCAAAAGTCATTCAGTAGCAGGTAGTTTAATGTTCATGTAATTACATGGTTTTGGTGATTTTTTTAAGTCTTGATTTCTATTTTCATTGCACTGTTGGTCCAAGGATGTGTTTGGTATGATTTCAGTTCTTTTGCATTGGCTGAGGATTATTTTATGTCTGATTGTGTGATTGATTTTAGAGTGTGTGCCATGTAGCGATGCGAAGAATGTATGGTCTGTTGTTTTTGGGTGGAGTGTTCTGTAGAGGTCTATCAGATCCATTTAGTCCAAATATCTTTGTTAATTTTCTGCATCAATGATCTTTCTAATACTGCCACTGGGGTGATGAAGTCTCCCACTTTAAAGAGACATCAGATTTCCCAGATTTTGCTTTTAAGTTTTTTTTCAGCTTTTTATTTGTCTTGTTATTGTTACCCATGGCAGTTATAATGCTAAACAATTGCCACTGATTATTTTTGATTGATGTTGCAAGCGGAAAGGCTATTTTCACTTAATGACCTCTGAGTCAGGTCAAATAAAGATGAACCTTGGAAGTGAGGGCTTCCAGGGAACTTCTAGACAGATCAAATAGTGGGATGTGACTTTTGGACAACCCTAAAATATTCTGTTCCTTCCAGTAGGTGCTGGGTGACTGTTTTTCATCACTATTGTGATTGTGAGGCTGTTGGTTTTCAAGGCTACTGAAGAGCAGGGGTGGGGGGAATGAGACGTGGGTACATTAAGAAAATGATGAAACTCCTTGTTCTTACCAAGATTCAACCACTTTTCTTGAATAAACACTTTTTGGATTGTTACAAGCCTTTTACTATTTTCTAGAGTTCTTAGAAAGTTGATTTTGATAATTTTTCTAGTATTCTCATTACTTTTATGGGAAGAGCAGTTTTTTGGAGGTCCTTATTTCATCATTCTAAAACATAGAATCACTGTATGGAATACTTTGACTTTCAGTTTCTACTTAACAAAATCTTATTTATTAATACTGAATTTCTAAGCACTTCTCTCACCCTAACAGCTTATTTCTATAGTGAATTATGTATAGCACTTACATCATTTTTCTTAGATGTAGGTGCTCATACAAATAACCCCCAGAGATCTGTATTCTGGACATCTATGGGGGGCCCAAGGATCTGCATTTTAAACAAGTTCTAGTGTATTTGGGATGCCAGTGGCTCATGGACCAAATTTTAAGAAATGTCCATCTAAATGATATTCACAGTACTTACCATATACCAAATTTATATTACCTATGTATCTCTAGTTATTATTAATATGATTTTTGCATATCCCTATCTTCCGTACTGGAATAATAACTCTTCATGGACAGAAGCAATTCCTGTACCCTGTGAATCCCCAAGGGCTTCAATTTTATACAAATATATAAAATATAAATAAATATAGTCATATTTGCTGAATGAATCAATAAGTAAGAGCATTGTTTTCTCTTGCTTCTCTAGCTCTAGAGCATTGGGCAAATATATTCCCAATTACGAACTGCTGATTGACCAAAAAAACCTTTTGGAGTTTGAGAACTCATTGGTAAATTGAAAACTGCCAGCAAGAAACTAAGAAGGCACTTAAGTTTGCAAACATTTAAACTTAAAAGCATCACCTCAATTGTTTTCATGAAAAGTGCTAAGTAGTCAAACTCCAGGGAAATGTGTAAATGAAAAAACTTTCATCTTGAACTCTTTGAGAGAAAGGATAGAAAACATTAAACTGCATAAAGACAGACACACACACACACACACACACACACACACACACACACATATATATATATACTGCAAGGTATTCATTTCTTACTCACTGGAAATGATGATTTTAGGTGAGTGAAATGTCAGCAGTTTTGTCATCATTCATCTTTTTAGTCTCAAAGACAATAATTTACAGACTTTCTTTGCCATATGGCCATCTGTCTCTTGTGTACAAAATAGGTATGGGTTGCCAGGACTGATGAGTGTGGCTCAGACACAGACAGTGGTGTTGTCTCTGGTCTCCGATGGTCTCTGGTCCTGCTGGAGTGTGGAGTATTTCCTGGTTGGTGAATTAACATTCTCTTGCTTGAGAAGCTGTGAGATTTAAAAAAAATCTTCTGGAAGAGAAAGGTGTGGTAGGATATTAGACTGCATGGGCACCATTCCAGTTCTCTGCCAGAGAGAAGTAGATTGTTGAGCTGTGAGCTCAACAAGTCTTCAGTAGAATTCAGTTAATTGGCTTTCTCAAATGAAAGGAGCTCGTTAGAAATTGGTTAGGTGGTCACAGGCTCTCTCTCAATGTATTATATAAGTAGATCTTAGTTTTTGGCATATTTAAGATGATAGCAGTAAAAAAAATCATAACCTTTCTTTTCTCCTTCCTTCCTTCCTTCCTTCCTTCCTTCCTTCCTTCCTTCCTTCCTTCCTTCCTTTCTTTCTTTCTTTCTTTCTTTCTTTCTTTCTTTCTTTCTTTCTTTCTTTTCTTTCCTTCCTTCCTTCCTTCCTTCCTCCTCCCTCCCTCCCTTTCTCTCTCTTTCCTGTTTCTTTCTTTCTTTCTTTCTCTCTCTCTCTCTCTTTCTTTCTTTCTCTTTCTCCTTTCTCTCTCTCTCTCTCTTTCTCTCTTTCTTTCTTTCCTTCTTTCCTCTTGCTCTGCTGCTCAGGGTAGAGTGCAGTGGCATGACCTCAGCTCACTCAAACCTCCACCTCCCAGGTTCAAGCGATTCTCCTGCCTCAGCCTCCCGAGTAGCTAGGATTACAGGTGCACACCACCACACCCAGCTAATTTTTGTATTTTTTAAGTAGAGACGGGGTTTTGCCATGTTGGCCAGACTGGTCTCGAACTCCTGACCTCAGGCAATCTACCCTCCTCGGCCTCCCAAAGTGCTGGGATTACAGGGATGAGCCACTGTGCCCAGCCAAAAAACCATAATATTTCTAAGTTGTGTTCATGCTAAACATGGTTATTAGAAATAGGGAGTCTCAATTGTATGATTCAGGAAGCAGAGGGTAACATCATGGGGAGTTTGTTTATTAATTGATAAAAACTCTATTTAGATACAATTGATATATAATAAACCGCATATAATAAACTGCATATATATATATAAAATAAACAGCATTATTTTAAAGTATACAGTTTGGTAAGTCTTGACATATGTTTATACCAAGGAAGCCATCACTAAAATCAAGATAGTGACCATATTCCTACCCCTAGAAGTGCCCATGCTCCTTTGTAATTCTTCCAAACTGTTTCTTTCTTCTTTTTTTTAGCTTTTTCTTTCTTCTTCTTTTTCTTTTTCTTTCTTCTTTTTTTTTTAGCTTCAGGAAGCTACTGATCTGCATTCTGTCACTATAGATGAGTTGGCATTTTCTTGAATTTTACAGAAATGGAATCATAGAGTGTGCACTCTTTTTTGGGGGGTCTGGATTTTTTCACTCAGAATAATTATTTTGAGATTTCTTCATGTCACAGAGTTTATCAATAGTTCATTCCTTTTTTTTTTCCTTGAGTGGTTGTATTAGTCAAGGTTCCCCAGATAACTTGGAGATTTATTATAAGGAATTGGCTCACAAGACTATGGAGGCCAACAAGTTCCAAGTTTTGCAATCAGTAAGCTGGAGACCCAGGAGAACTGATGGTATAGTACCAGTCCAAATGCTGGCAAACTTGAGACCTAGCAAGAACTGATGTTTCTGTTTGTGTCTGAAGGCAGGAAAAAACCAAAGTTCCAATTCAGGGCAGCCAGGCAGGAGGAGCTTCCCTTACTTGCAGGAGGAGAGGATGGTCCCTTTTGTTCTAGCCAGGCCTGCAACTGATTGAATGAGGCCCATCCAAATTAGGAAGGGAAATTTTCTTTACTTAGTTTACTAATTAAAATGTCAGTCTCATCTAAAACACCCTAAAAGACACTTGCATAATAATAATGTTTAACCAAATATCTGCGCACCTCATGTATAGTCAAGTTGATACATAAAATGAGCCATCATAAGCCTACCCATTGTTAACTTGGCACACATATGCATTTTTAAAGTCATACTTAATCTCCAAATGCATACGATAACAGGGTCATAGTTACACCAAATATGATACAACTACTCTGTGTACAATTGAAAATGCCCTAACTCTTTCCCAGAAGAGGAGGTAGTCTTTGAGTGATGGTTACTCTTTCCCTGGTATCTCGTAACTTAAATACTATGATATAAAATTAACTATACTTAAATACTATTCCATAAAGTCGATACATCTTACGTTACACGGTAAGGGAATAAATAGAGGGAATAAAACAAAGATATTTTATGCACACACACATATTCATAACAAAATAAGGAGAAAAGACTCATGACAATTTTAGTCCTCATTTTTATTCTGAAGTCCATTTTGCTGACTCCACACATAACCTCCATTATGGCCACTTTCTTTATGAGCTCATTGGGTGAGGACAGGGTTGGGTGGGGAAAGAAGCTGATTGCTATCCACAGAATGGGCCATTCTATCCACTTGATTATGAAAATTCTCCTCTGCTGAGGTCACACTTGGGTGAGCATTCACATGGGTCACATATATCTTTATATTTTTTATCCATTCAGAAAGGTATATCCACATACCTCTTCCCTCATATCTTTGTGACCAGTTTTCCAATCACATTTTTTCTCAGTCTCTGACCATCCAGCCAAATCACTGGCTATAGCCCATGAACTGGTATACAATGGCATATTAATTCATTTATTGTAAGTACAAGCTTATAGTAATCCACTGTCATTTTAAGCAAAGTGCACAACCAGGTGCACTGCCCAAATTTCTTCCCACTGGAAGGATTTCCCTTTACTACCATTCTTCAGGGGTATCCCAGAAAGTGGCTGTAGTGCTGTGGCTGTCCACTTTTGAGTGGCGCCTGCATATCATGCAGAACAATCTGTAAGACAGGACTGAGTCTTCTCTTTCTCTGTTAACTGATTGTAGGAAACCCCTTTTGAGGCCATAAGTGCAGGTGGGAGAGAGAGACAGGAGTGGGGACCGTAAGCATTTAGGCCACTTTTTCATGCAACATTTTTGTGCCATTAGGGCTTGCTTGAGGCTGATCACTTATATACCATTTCCATTTGATGACTGAGTGTTCCTATGCATGCCTATTTTTATGGTTTGGTAGGTCAGATAATACCCAATTCATGATGGGCAGCTCAGGTCACGTGGTAACTTGATGGCTCATGTCAAGTTTCAGTCTCTACTCAGGCCCAGTAGCAGTCCAAGGGCTGTTTCTTAGAAGGAGAGTTGTTATCTATGGATGATGGTAGGATCTTTCTCTAAAATTCCAAAGTCACGATCTGTGATTCACATACAGGGCCCTGGCAAAGCCTCCAAACAGCATCCCTGTCTGCCACTGACTCAAGCACCACTCCATCTGCAGATCATATGGCCTAAGTAGCGCAGCAGCCTGCACAGCAGCCTAGACCTATTACAGAGTCTTTTCTTGTTCTGGGCCCTGCTCAAAACTAGCAGCTCTTTGGGTAATTTGGTTAAATGGGCCAGAGTAACACACCCAAGTGAGGGATATGTTGCCTCCAAAATCCGAAGATGCCTACTAGGTGTTTTTCCTCTTTCTTGGTTGCAGGAGGGGCCACATGCAACAATTTATCCTTTACCTTAAAAGGGATATCTTGACATGCCCCACACCTCTGGACTCCTATAGAAATGTGACTGAGAGAGAAGACCCATAAATTTTAGTTGGATTTATTTCCCACTTTATGACACACAAATGTCTTACCAATAAAAGTCTAGAATAGTTGCTACTTATTGCTCACTAGGTCCAATCAGCATAATGTCGTCAATGGAATGAATCAGTGTGATATCTTGTGGAAGAGAAAGTGATCAATATCCCTGTGAAGTAAATTATGACACGGGGCTGAAGAATTGACATGCCCTTGAGGCAGGACAGTGAAGGTGTATTGCTAGACTTGTCAGCTGAAAGTAAACTGCTTCTGGTAGGCTTTATGGACAAGGATGGAGAAAGGGCATTTGCAAGACCAGTAGCTAAATAACAGGTACCAGGGGATGTGTTAATTTGCTCGAGCAATTAAACATCTGGTACAGCAGCTACAATTAGTGTCACCACCTGGTTAAGCTTGCAATAATCCACTGTCATTCTCAAGCATCTGTCTTCTGTACAAGCCAAATAGGAAAGTTGAATGGGGATGTGGTGGGAAACAACACCCCTGCAATTTTCAAGTCCTTGTAGTGGCACTAATCTCTGAAATCCCTCTAGGAGTGTAGTATAGTATAGTTTACTTTCTAGGTAGATGCAGTTCTAATGGCTTCCACTTGGCTTTTCTCATCATAATAGCACTCACTCTACAGGTCAATAAATCAATGTGGGGATTCCTCCAGTGGCTCTGCCTATTTCAATTATGCATTCTGGAACTGGGGAAATAACCACCGGCTGTGTTCAAGGATCCACTGAACCTACTGTGAGATGGACCTCAGCTAGAACTCTATTGATCACCTGACCCCCACAAGCCTCTACTCTGACTGGTGGGCCACAGTAATGTTTTGAGTCTCTTGGAATTAGTGTCGGTTCAGAGCCAGTGTCCAATAGTCCCCAAAAGGTCTGATTATTTCTTTTCCCCAAATGCGCAGCACCCAGGTAAAGCGTCCTATGTTCCTTTGGGGAAGGCTTGGAGAAAGATTAACAGAATAAATTTTTTTGCAGTGTTTTAAGGTCTTTCTTCAAGGGGGCCTGGCCTTCTCTACATTCAAGGGGTTCTGGGTCTGTAAACTGACTCAAGTCTGGGAATTGATTGAGGGGCCCTGACACTCAGTTTTTATGATTTGAATGAGACTTCTATTCACTTAGCCTAGAACTTTTCTGCTCATACAGATCAAGCAAGAATTTAGTAGACTTCCTATCTACTTCACTTCTGGGAACATGATGATCAACTAGACAATGTCACAGTCTGTGTGAATCAGACTATTCTGATTGCTGCTTCAACTCAGCTGTCCATTATGGTAACCACACTAACCTTGACTTGGTGAGTAAGTCCTGCCACTTGGCTCCTGCCACCCCTGGATATAATTACTGTATGCATTTAGGTTTCCAGATTTAGTCATTCCAGTTCCCACTGTGAGTTCTGTCCTACAGAGAAGAGTAATCACAGAGATCTTTGAAGATGTTGGGCTTCTCTCATAAATTTATTTCTTACAGTAGTGGTGCAAGTCATGTCTTCTGAATCCTCTGAGTATGACTGAGTATATCTTAAATGATAGTTCTACTGTAACATTCCAATCTGCCTAAGCCTTGAATCCCTTCCTCTGTGTTAAACCAAGGCATGTCCAGCATTTCTGATTTGCTCACTGTGGGCCATCTTCTGATCCATATTTCAGCCAACCAACCAAAATGTTAGCACCATTTCTAGCCCTCAGAGGTGCAACATTAATTGTAGAATCTTTGCTTAGTGGGACCATATCAATAAATTTGGCCTGATCTAACTTATGAAAGTTGTCATATTCAGAATGGATTCACTTATGTTACAAAACAAAACAAAACAAAATGAAACAAAAACGACTCTGACAAATAGAGTGCAGAAGCCCATGAAGAGAAGGGTTCTCATGTGCAAATGCCCAATAACAAAAATATCAAAAAGGCTCTGCGAAAAGCGCAACCTTGCGCAAAGGCTACCATAACATTACACAAAAAATACTTCTATGAGAACATCTGTCCAGCCACTGCCTGTCCAACCTTGGACTGATGTTACCCCTTGTTATTGATCCTTGTAACCAAGTATAATCTTATCAAAACAACTATGTAATCCTTCTCATTTTTCCTTTAAAAACCTTTGTCTTCCTTTACCTCCCTGAATATACACACACATAGTTTATTATAGCTCATGTATTCACATTGCAATGCTCTATTCCTGAATAAATATCATTTTCTTTTAGAGAGCCTCTCTCTGTTTGTTATTTCAGGTTGACAAACTTTATGTTACTTTCACCATTATCTACCCCACTAATATCCATTCCCACACATGTTCCCCAGATTTCTGCTCATATGAATTGGAAAACTCAAGTAGTTCTTTCGCAGTGTTGCAAACCTCTTCATGGGTCATATTTGTACCTCAACTTTAGGGACCTGCTTGAGTCTAGTTATAGGTCTAGAAACAAAGGTAGGGTGGTGGGGGTGGGTCCTGAGGAGAATCAGTGTTGTCTTGCATTCTCCCATAACAACTGCCCCAGGGGAAGTCATTACCATTTCCTCAGGCAATAAAGGGTTAGTCCCCTAACATTGAGGAGGAAAGACTGATATGCTGGGGGAAGAGAGGCCAATACCACTGGAGTGGAGAGACCTTGCAACTGGATGGGGGTGTGTGCTGCCACTGAGTTTGAGAAGGCCACTTCTGCTGGGAGTGGTGAGGCCAATTTCACTGGTAAAGACTCATCAGCATTTAGGAGCTCAATGTCTTCAGCTTCATCAGGTTCTTCCCACACATCCCTATCACAACTATAAATCCAATTCTTTCCAAACCAATGCCCCCACTTTAATAGTAGTCACCCTGCAAGGATAGGAGTTTAACTTGCATTGCACTTCAGCCTATCACAGGATCAGGTTCTGCATTTGATTTTCAGCAATTTCAGCCCTGTGTCTATAGGAGATAAGGGACTCCCTCAGGGCACACATAGAAGGTCTTAGGTCATTTATACAGAGATCAACCTAGGAATTCAAATCCCTGAGCTCATCCTTTTCACTCACCACTTTGTCCAGCAACATTAGGAGCAACCAACCAACATCATTGTATTCATTAATTTTTAAAAAATGTTAAAAAATATATACAGGGTCACCCCGTTACTTGCTTCTTGTAAGTGGTTGTTTAGAGTTTCCAATTGCAGATATTTTGAATGGTTTTATAAACAGTTCACACTACAGACTATCAGTGCTCTCTTTACTACTGGAAATAGAGTCATTAGCATCTTTAAATCTAAGCAGATTAGAGAGCCAATTACAGAAATCCTAGAGCTAGCTTAGAAAACTCATCCTTAAAATTCTGTTTTTCTTGAACTATTCTCAGTACCACAATCTATATTAATCAGGGTTCTTCAGAGGAAAAGAACCAGAAGGGTCTATATGGATTTATAGGAAGAGATGTATTATGAGGACTGACTCAAGTGATTATGGGGGCTGAGAAGTTCTACAATTTACCATTTGCAAGCTGGAGGCCTAGGAAATCCAGTGATATACTTCCAATTCAAATCCCAAAGTCTGAGAACCCAAGGAGCCAGTGGCGTAAGTCCCAGTCCAAGTCCAAAGGCTCAAGAACTGGGGAGACAATGGTGTAAGTCCCAGTCCAGGTCTGAAGACCTGAGAAACAGGACCACTGCTCTCTGAGGGCAGGAGAAGATGGATGTCCCAGTGAAGGAGACAGCAAATTCATCCTTCCTTTACCTTTTGTTCTATTCAGGCCCTTAACAGATAGGATGATGCCTAGCCTCATTTGGTGAGGATGATCTTTACTCACTCTACTGATTCAAATGTTAACCTCTTTTGGAAACACCCTCACAGATACACCAAGAAATAGTGTTCTACCAGCTATCTGGACAATCCTTATCCCACTTGATTTGACACCTAAAATTAACCACTGCAGTGGTCTGTAGTTTTTATCAGGTTTGAAACAATTTTGTCTACTATTTGTTCAATTTCTTTTTCCTCTAGCTTCTCCACTGCGGGATTCCACTTGAAACTTTCCCATAGCTCACTGATGCTGTGTTCATTTTTAAAAATTCACTTTTCTCTCTGTGTTTGATTCTGGATAGCTTCTATTTAGCTGTTTTCAAGCTTACTAAACCTTTTCTTCTGTGATGTCTAATTTGCCATTAATTTCATCCAGTGCATTTTTCATCTCAGACATTGCAATATACATCTACAGACATTCAGTTTGAATATTTTTAGATCTTCACTTCTCTACTTAACATTTTGAACATGTGGAATACAGTTATGATAACTTTGAAATGCCTTGTCAGCTAATTCTAACATATATGTCAATTTGGGTTTGGTTTTGATGGATTGTTCTTTTTCTTCATTTTTGGTTGTATTTTCCTAGTTCTTTTCCTGTCTGGAAATTTTTTTCACGGGAAAGAAAATATTGTGACTTATACCTTGTTGGGTGCTGGATATCTTTTTATTCCTATTAATATTCTTGAGTTTTGTTTATTGGCACAGTTAAGTTACTTGAAAACATTTGGTATTTTTTGGTCTTGCTTTTAAGGCTTGTTTTCAGGGATGGAGAAGTATTTAGTCTAGGGCTAACTATTCCACACTGTTGACGAAAGTGCCTTCTGTGTATACGTTACCCAGTGCCCTGAGAATCATAAGGTCTGGCTGGTAAGAATAGGCACCAATCCCACCATGTGTAAGTTCCAGACATGGTTACCTTTAATCTTTTCAGGTGATCTTTCCCTGGCAACCCAGGTAGTTTCTTCAGACACATGTACTGACCAGTACTCAGCTGAGTACTAGGGGGGGACCCTTTGCAGATATCTGGAATTACGTCTCTGTGCATCACTCTCCTTTCCAATGCTCTGTCCTTCAAACTCCAGCTGCCTCAGTCTCCCCACATGTCTAGCTCTGCCTCCTTATCTCAGGGAGTCTGCTAGGCTCTGTCCAGATTTCCCATCCTTGTGCTGGGGCCTGGAAACTCAGGCAGTGAGCTGGAGCAATCATATGTTTCATCTCAATGTCTTCTTTCAGTGACCAGTGTCCTTTGTTGCCTTATGTCCCATGTCTTAAAAAATTTAATTTCACATTCTTGTCAATTTTTAGAGTTAAGTGGGAAGGTAAATCTGGTCTCTGCTGTCTAATCTTGGCCAGCAGTTGGAGTCTCTGAGGAGTGTTTTCAAACATGAACTTGCTTCATTAGCCTTGTGACCAAACCTGAAGACTAAGTTACATGCAGCTCTTAAGTAGACCTTTTATTCTCTCAACATAATAATTCATTAATTTTTACTTTTATCATTTGACATCCACAGTTATCCTGATATTTTCCTGTCTTAATGAAATCAATTTGCTCTTTAGCAGGGGGCCAGTTGAGTGGATTCTACTTTTAATTGAAAAGATATTATTGTGGCCATTCTGAGAAGAAGAAAATTATTCTCTTTTTTGGAAGAACATCAATGTTTCACTGCCATTTAATATGTGGGAGTGAAAATCTATTCAGTTTACTGGCCTGAGTTGAAAGAGTTCACCTGTCACTAGAGAGTGGGAAATTATCCACTGGTTTAACTGAGCCCCCAGTTTTTCTGACTTTGTCTTTCTTGAATATTTCCCTCCATTTCTGAGAAGATAAAATGTTATTTTATCATACATCTGTTGTGGCAGAATGACATAAAAGAAAAAGCATCAGAGTGGGACTCAGGAGAGCTGATTCCTGTACCTACTTTTGCCCATAATTAGTCATTTAACCTTGAGCAAGCTAACAAACTTCTCTAAGTCTCACAATCTGTAAAATAAGGTTGATCACTAATTTCTAATATTCTAGGACATATCAATGACTTTTTGGATCTATGGTTCAGAGTACAGATTTTTAAGAACACATACAAAAAAATAAGTCTTTTGACACACCATGAAGATGAACTAATTCCTTGGATGAAGATGAATTAATTCCTTGGGCAATGTGGAGATACCCGCATGGTCAGCATCCTACTCAAAAGGCAAACAGGAAATTTGCGAAGCATTTCTCTGACCTCACAAAGTTCCTTTTTGCCTCTTTCCAGTCAGTTTCTACTCCACTCCTCTTGAACTTTTTACAAATGTAATCATACAGTGCATTTGCTTTTGGGCCTGGCTTTGTTCACTGAATGTAATCCTGCTGTTGTATGTATCAGTAGTGCTTTCTTTTAAAAATTGCTGTTAGTGTTCCTTTGTATGAACATACAATGATCTATTTACCTATTTACCAGTTGATCAGCTTTTGGGTTGTTTCTAGCTTTCGGCTATCATGGTTATGAACATTCTTTTGTGTGTCTTTTGGTGGACACTTGTACTCATTTCTCTTGGGTAAATACTCAGGGATGCAATTGCCAGCCCATAGGGAAGGTTCATGTTTGACTTTAGTAAATGCTGGCCCGGGCCTGATTTGAGGTTTTAAGTAGCTTTGGCATTCTCATTTTCCAAGAAAAGAATCACTTTGAAAGACTCACAGAAGCAGAGGGTTAGGAAGTAAGACATAAAGAAGAGACGTACAGAGTGATTTTGTTTAGGCTTAGTGTATGCTTGCTTGTTAAATGATGGCAGGTGAGAGGTCTAGGTCAGACGGGTAGGAGGGATCAAACTTGCAGAAAACGTAGGCTTGGATCCTCAGAGAGAGCCCGGGACATAAGCAGAGCCTATGGCAGTGCTGAGTGCATCTGAGAAATTCTTGCATAGGTTGAGGGGTGTGACTCTGTAAGGACTAAGATGGCGGTGGACCCGGGGGATACCCACATGGGCCCTGTTTAGTCTCCCAAGAGGAGAGCCATATGGTTTGGCTGTGTCCCCACCCAAATCTCATCTTGAATTGTAGCTCCCATCATTCCCACATGTTGTGGGAGGAACCCAGTGGGAGATAATTGAATCATGGGGGCAGTTTTCCCCATGCTGTTCTCATGGTAGTAAATAAGTCTCATGAGATCTGATGGCTTTATAAGGGGTTTCCCCTTTCCCTTGGCTCTGATTTTCTCTTGCCATGTAAGATGTGCTTTTGCCTTCCGCCATGATTGTGAGGCCTCCCATGCCATGTGCAACTGGCCACATGAGTCCATTAAACCTCTTTTTCTTTATAAATTACTCAGTCTCAAGTATGCCTTTATAAGCAGTGTGAAAATGGACTAACACAGAAAGATATGGGGAATGGAGTTCAAGTCAGAAACTGGAGCCACATTTCAGGGTCCAAAGCAGGGAGGCTGCCTCACACAGAACAGCTGGCTGCTCTATGCTCTGCCTTGGTTTCCTGTGGGGTATGGAAGTTCTGCATCTTTAATATGCAAAGGCACAGGATCTGTCCATTAGTATTTTTTGAAAGCCAAGGATACATAAAAGAAGAGGAAGAGAGATCAGAGCACCCTCCACTAGCTGAGAACAGTGTGAAGGCGGCCATTTGCAAGCCAAAGAAGAGAGCTCTCACCAAAACCTGACCATATTGGCAACCTCATTTCAGACTTGTAGCCTCTAGAACTGTGAGGTAACTTCTGTGGTTTAAGCCACGTAGTCTGTGGTACTTTGTTACGGCAGCCCTAATGAACATAGTCAGGGCTGAGAACTGCTGAGATGAGTGTCAGTTGCATACTCCGAGAGAGATGGGTTTGGCACAGAACCTCCAAACTGGTTTGCCAAAGCTCTGCAATTTATCCCAGTGGCTTAAAAATATGCCTGAATTGGTTCTAGGTGTGCCAAGGTATTGAGTTTCCTCTTAATCCTGGAGGTGGCTGAATTGCCAGAGTAGTTATTAATAACATCGTAAATAATGTTCTCTGTTTATTTTCAGTGTGTCAAACAAATGTTATCATTTTCTTTAGGTCCTGTGAAAGTGAAAAAGGGTGGAAGAAGTGAGAGCACTCACCCCTGCTGCTTAATGCGGAGCTTAGCCCTGTCACACAGGATTTCCAGCTGAGCACCGGGCCTGGTTATGTGTGTGTTGGCTGAGGTGGGGGAGTGAAGATCCCATTTCTATAATAATAAGCCAGAAGAATAATTGTATTTAGACTATTTGTACATTGAGTTGCTAAATGATGAGAGATGGGAAGTAGATGAAATTAGAAGTAACAGCTAAAAATGGTCAGCTGAGGTTAAGAAATGAGTTAGTCTTTCCAAACCATTTCTCCTTGATACTTGTACCAGACAAGTAGGCTTAAAGCTGATTCTAAATGCAATTCATTAAGACATTAGGTCTACAACTTGCTATCTCTAAAAGAGATCCCAAGGAGTAAAATGACTAAAAAAAATTACTTGCATAATTCTCTCTGTTCTATGAATATCATTAAAATGGAGAGGAGGAATTCCCTAGGGAAAAATCCATCAGTTTTCAACTGTTACCAATCATGACAGTGCAGATTTCGTGACCCCTTCCTATTCATTCTCTTCCACCTGCCACTCTCAAAGGGAAAGCTCCAAGCAAGGATGGATTCCTGGGTGGTCTGGAGTTTGCGCCTGGTGCATCCAGGAGGCAGGTTACTCATCATGAAGGGATCAATAGGAGCTCAGTGTAGAGAAGTTTTACGAAGAGAAAAATACTGTAGGTTCTTTCCCTCTCAGAGTCGTGGCACACAGTGGGAGAAATGCATGGGCAAACATGAAAGATTGTTTCGGGAAGTATTCTTAGGTAGAATATGCCTGGCACTAGAAAGAATTTTTTTCTAAGGTGAGTCCTGAGAAGCACTTGTTTCATTCTTCTCAGAATTTTAATCGGTGTTCTATGAAAAATATGTGTTTAAGCCAGGTGCACAGTATTAGCCCTTTCCAAACTTGTTTAACTACAGAGCCATGTTTAGTGCTTCACAGAGTGCATGTTAAGAAACCATGTGTTAGAGACACATGAAAATGGTGTAGACTTTAGATTGTTTTCTAGAACACTCCACCTAAAGCCTCTCAAACGCTAGCGGTGGAAGACATCCGAGTTATTCCGAGTTACTCTGAGTTACCAGTTGTGAATCCTTATGGGTCTTTAGCAACTTCAGCTCTTTGCCTCCTCAGAAGAAAGAATTCAACTGAGGGTAAAAGGCAGGGGAGACAGAGGCGGGCTTCAGAGCAGGAGTGAAAGTTTATTGAAAAACTTTAGAACAGTAACAAAAGGAAGGAAGGAAAGTACAACTTGGAAGAGAGTCAAGCAGATGACAAGTGCACAGTTTGACCTCTTGACTTGGGGTTTTATATATATTGGCATACTTCCGTGATCTTGCCTTACTTCTCCCCCACTCCTGAGATCTTATTGGGAAGCTGCTGGTCAGTTTCAGGTGTTTTCTATCTATCAGGAGCCTGCTGTTCCCTGGTGCCAGCTGTGAGCAGTTATTATTTTAGAGAAACAGTTAACCACGCCTGACCGTCACCTGATAGTTGCTCAACACTCCTGGTGTATGTGTGGGGAGCCCTCTCCTTCCCTGCTGATACCTGACTAGCTACCTACTGTAACAAAATCAGGACCCAGGAAACTTCCTTTTCCTCCTAGTTTTCTTTTCTAATTTCTTTCTTCAAGTCCTTGCCAAATAGAAGTTCTTTTTTTTTTTTTTTTCTTATAGAGAAAAGGTTTTTCTCTGTTACCCAGGCTGGAGTGCAGTGGCAGGATCCTAGCTCAACTGCAACCTAGAACTCCTGGGCTAAAGTGATCCTCCTGCCTTAACCTTCCAACTATCTGGGACTACAAGCACATGCCACCATGCCTGGATAAATTTTATTTTTTTCTTTTTGATAGAGACAGCGTCTTGCTATGTTGCTTAGGCTAGTCTTGAACTCCTGGTTTGAAGTGATCCTCAAGTTTCAGCCTTCCAAAATGCTGGGATTACAGACTGAACCACCACACCTGGCCGTGAACAGTTCTGAGTCAAGTCCTTGTAATGTACCGTGGCACTTAAAGAGAAATAAGGCAAGTTATTTGTTTGGTCTGGATCTCAGTTTATTCATTTGTGAAACAGGAAGATTGAATTATGATTACTAACATCTCTCCCAAATCTTTAATTCTATGCTTTTTTAATTTAAAAAGCATGATCCCTGATCCCAAAGTGATAACTGCCTAGATTGGGGTACAAGGCTGTCGCACACGACGCAACTAGCCATCAGTTGAAATGGTACATATCTGTGTGTCAAATTGTGTGGTGCAGATTAGAGGGGCTATATAAGTGCAGAGAGGGGAAACCAATGAGGCTGGTGCACTTCTAGCTCTCTATGTTTTTTCTTGCTACATTAGGCACTCAACAGAGCCCCTAAAATAATGATTTAATGAGAATGCATTTGGCTATAGAGATTTAAAATGCATTTACTACATGGAAGGACTTTGTTCTATGTCTACTTAAGCTCCCTTAATAACCTTGCAGAGGTTAGCTACCATGTGAGATTAATGAAAACATCTCTGTCAATGTAAGCATTTAATACTTATTGAAATAATCATTAGATTACTAATGCCTTTTGCAGAACTTGAAGACTTGAGCTAAGAAATGTTTTAGGTTGAAGGCATGAATAGGATCCTAGCATGTTAGAGCTAGAAGAGTCCTAAGGGATCATTTAAGTCTAGGGTCAGCAAACTTTTTCTGTAAAGGGCCAGATAGTAAATATTTTAGGCTTTGGGGGCCATTAGATCATGCTGCAACTATTCAACTCTGCCATTGTAGCACAAAGGCAGCGTAGACAATATGTAAATAACTGGATGCGGCTGTGTTCCAATACAACTTTATATACAAAAACAGGAGGCAGGCTGGCTTTGGCTGGTGGACTGCAGTTGTTGAACCTTGATCTGAATGCAATCCAAGTTCGTGAAGGGGGTTGATCAGGGTCACACAGAGCTATGGACTGAATTGTGTCTCCCAAAAAACGACATATTGAAGCCCTACCCCACAATGTGGCAGTATTTAGAGATAGGGCCTACGAAGAGGTAATTTAAGTTAAATGAAGGCATAAGGGCAGAGCCGTGATATGATAGAATTAGTGTAGTTAGAAGAAGAGACATCAGAGTGCTCTTTGTCTCTTTCTGCCATGTGAACACACAGTGAGAAGGTGGCCATCTACAAGCCAGGAACACAGCCCTGCCCAGACTATGCTGGCACGCTGACCTCAGACTTCCAGCCTCCAGTACTGCGAGAAAATAAATTTCAGTTGTTTAAGTCACCCAGTCTATGGCATTTTGTTATGGTCGCCTGAGCTGACTAATACCCACAGCAGATTAGGGGCAAAGTGAGGTCTGGTATCCAGATCTTCTGAAGGCATTTCAAACAGCATTGGGTGGGAAAAGAATGAGCATATTGGTTTATGTTTAAAAAGGAAAGCATTTAATTTTTCCCATTTCACCTCTTAATACTTTGACCCAATATATAGATTAATAGATCAAATAATTAGATCTTCATTTTGGAAAGCTGAAGTGTTGAGTTGGATATAAAATAAAACCCTTTAGGAGATTGAGCAAGGGATAGATAAAAGTCGGGGATTTAGACCACATTTCTAATTTTGCCTCCGTCTCTTTTGGGGACTTAATCTCTCTTTGGCTACTTCTATTATCCATGTGCCTCTCATTTCCTGCCCTTTGCTACATGTCCGTCTTCATCTTTAAAGCTTCATGAGAGTAGGGTCACATTTTGTTTACATAAACTACAGTGCTTAGCTTGTGCCATGCATTGCATATGAATGGAATTTAACAGTCATGGATGTTACAAATCATTCATTCTGTCACCAAATATTTGTTAAGCATCTATTAGGTGCCTGACTCTGTATTAGATGCTGAGGATAATGGCAAACTGAAAAGAGTCCACCCTTGCCCTCATGGAGCTCATAGACTGGTGGGGAAGACCGATGCAATAACACAATCATTCAATTGAAAATTCATTTACAAATTATGATAAATGATATAAAGAAAAGGTACTGATATAATGAGGGTGTAAAATAAGGAAACCCAAGAAGGTTTTCCTAAGCCAGTGATGTTTGTGACAAGATATAAAAAATAAGTCTTAATCAGGTGAAAGAAAGATGTGGGTGGAGGGAAGAACATGGCCAGAGTCGTGAGATGAAAGAAAGCGGTTGCACCTCAGGAATTGGTAGGGGCCAGGAGGGCTGGAACACAGCTACACAAATGGGTCTGGAGAGAATGACAAGGGCTTGGCTACTTGAAACCTTGTAAACCAGATTTGGCGTTGTTCTAAGCATAATGAGAAACCATTGCAGAACTTTAAGCATCTTTAATATAACTCAGGTGGCATGCAATGTATTGTGGAGAACAAAAGTGATCGGGAGAAGGCCAGTTCAGAGATTCCTGCTGTATGATGGTGGTTTGAATCAGGGATCTCAGTGTTAGTTGAGATGGAGAGAAGAAAATGGAGTTGAGACACTTTGAGGAGAACTTGGTGAGGATTGGATACAGGGGTGAAAGAGTGCAAGGTGTAGGATAATTCCCAAATACTTGGCTTGTGAAACTAGAGATGTAGGGTGTTTTTTCCTTAGGTGGGGAACACTAGAGGAGAACTGGGTTTCAGAGAGGAGCAGGTGGGAGTGGGTTGTGGTTGAGTCCGAGGTACCCGTAGAGATGCTGAGTAGGCAGTTGGGCAAATGGGCCTTTGTTAGGCTCTACCTTAATCATAATTAAAATTTGTAGTATCTTCAAAGGGTAAAGAGAAAGCAGAAGCATTTTTGGTTAAAATGAGTCCAGAAAACTAATCCACGTGCCTCTGATTCATGATCCTGGGGAGCTGTGTCTGATAGAAAATCCCAGTGCTGGGGCTGGCTTGAAGTGAAATAATACAGACCATGACTCTTCAATGCCCTCCTATTGAAGGAAAGATCATTCTTCTAAAATCTTGTAACATCTTATAGATCTAATGGTAGCTTCTTCAGACTGCAATACTGCAACCTTTAGTATTTTCCCATTCACATTTGAAAGAAAATCTAAACTTCCTTCTCACAAGATCTTGCATGATTTGGCCTCAGCCAACCTCCCTAATGTCATCTGGCACGCCTCTTCCTAGATTCTGGCTAGGCTGGCTTCCTCCTGGTTCCTCTCACGATCCAGACTTGCTTCTGCCTCAGGCCTTTTGAACTTGAAGCCCTCTTCCTGATGTGCTCCTCCCTTGTACTCTTTTGGCAGCTTTGTGTGAGGTTTGTGCTTAAATCTCACTTCGTCAGTGGGACATTCCCTGTTCACCCAATTTAAGTATTCAGCCCCATTACATTCTATTCCATTACTTTGCTTTGTTTTTGCCCAAGGCCGTGGGAGTCCACCTTTTGCATCAGTGTGCCCTGCATGTGAGACATGGAATCAAAGGAGATTATTTTGGAGCTTTAAGATTTAATGACTGCCCTGTTGGATTTCAGACTTGCATGAGGCCTTTAGTGCCTTTGTTTTGGCCAGTTTCTCCCATTTGGAATGGGAGCATTTATCCAATGCCTGTACCCCCATTTGTATCTTGGAAGTAACTAACTTGCTTTTGGTTTTATGGGCTTTTAGGTGGAAGGGGCTTGCTCTGTCTCAGATGAGACTTTGGACTTGGACTTTTGGGTTAATGCTGGAATGAGTTAAGACTTTGGGGGACTGTTGAAAAGGCATGAGATTTGGGAAGGGGCAGGGATGAAATAATATGGTTTGGCTCTGAGTCCCCACCCAAATCTTATCTCAAATTGTAATCCCCACGTATTGAGGGAGGGAGGGAGGTAACTGAATCATGGGGGTGGCTTCTGCCATGCTGTTCTCGTGACAGTGAGTGAGTTCTCAGGAGATCCGATGGTTTTATAGGCATCTGGCATTTCCCCTGCTTTCACTTCTGTCTCCTGCCACCATGTGAAGAAGGTCCTTGCTTCCCTTTCCACTGTGATTGTAAGTTTCCTGAGGCCTCAGCAACCAAGTGGAACTGTGAGTCAATTATACCTCTTTCCTTTATAAATTACTCAGTCTTGGGTGTTTCTTTATAGCAGTGTGAGAATGAAGTAATACAATTTTTTTATTGATCTTTTACCAGGTGAAATTGAGTTTGTGTTTATTCATCTATTTCTCCCTGCTGAATGAAAGTTTCTTGAGAATGGGAACCGAGTCTGTCTTGTTCAGTGCCTTATCACCAGCAGTTGGAGGTGCTCAGAAAGCTTTTGTTTAATAAATGAGGTTTCTATTAGGTTTTATTGATTTATAGCAGTGTGAGAATGAACTAATACAATTTTTTTATTCATCAGGTGAAATTGAGTTTGTATGTTTATTCATCTGTTTCTCCCTATCGAATCAAAGTTCCTTGAGAATGGGAACCGAGTCTGTTTTGTTCAGTGCCTTATCACCAGCACCTGTTCCAGTGCCTGTTTGGTTGGAGGTGCTCAGAAAGCTTTTGTTTAACGAATGAGATTTCTATTAGGCATTGGGGAAACACAGATAAACACGGATAAATAAAACACGGATATTGAGAAGGAATGCTAAGCTTTGCAGGCTGCAAATGTCAGACAATGGAGAAATGTTGGTGCGTTGGAGAGGAGTAGGGTGTAGGGGACAATTTCTGAGCAGAGATGTTACCGGTGGAAGGCATACTTAGTTACCAGTGGCAAATCCTTACGGGTCTATAGCAACCTCAATTCTTTTCTCCTCAGAAGAAACAATTCAACTGAGGGACATAAAGCAGAAAAAGAGGCTGAAACAAGTTTCAGAGCAGGAGTGAAAGTTTATTTAAAAAGGCCAAGTGGTCACCTTGAAGAAAAGCATGATGTTTAACCATGATTCTAGCACTTCACAGGCTGTCCCTTTTCCCGTGATTCTTCCCTTAGCATGGACTGCCTGCATGCACAGTGTCCCCCTTACCCTTGGGAAGCGAACATGCACAATGTGTTTAGGAAGTTGTACACTTGCCCATCTGAGGCTTTCTTCCCTTTTCCGGTGGACTTCCCCTGGAAGGTCATAGTCCGCCATTTTGTCTCTTAATGCACGTCCCCGGGAAGTTGCTTCTCACTGGCATCTGCATTCAGTAACACTTTAGTGCAACAGGTATAGACCATCAGGAAATGGCCTCTTCCTGAGGTGGGCTGCCACTTTATCACTTTTAGAGAGGCAATGTGATAATTGCAGAACCATCACTCAACATTCCTAGTGGGTGGGAGAGCCCTCTCCTGCCCCACTTATGCCTATCTGTGACAAAGATGCTGAGGACACATAGTTCAGATAATCCCACTCTTCAATACTCAGCATGTCATAGTCCTGGCCACTAGTTGGCAAAAGCTTTCAACTGTATTAGGAAGTTTAGAGAAAACTCTCAATTTTATGACAGTCAAGAGGAAAATGGGATTGATTTTTTAAATATTTAAAGTAAACTTTAAGGGGAAAACCCATAAGTGAAGGATTTTGAATTCAAAATGGACAATCTTACAAGGTTTCAGAAGATGACTTCATTTATTTATTTTTAATTAATTTTTTATTATACTTTAAGTTCTAGGATACATGTGCACAACGTGCAGGTTTGTTACACGTGTATACATATGCCATGTTGGTGCGCTGCACCCGTTAACTCATCATTTACATTAGGTAAATCTCGTAATGCTATCCCTCCCCCCTCCCCTCACCCCACGACAATTTAAATAAGGATTCTGACTACATTACCAGGAGTTTTCTGCCCTTTGAAGAGATCTGGAAATCTGTGTAAACAATCCCACTTCCTTGGAAATCAGTGGTTTTACTGTCTGAATGATCACTATATAGTTCTACAGCCCACATTCAAGCCCCACTCCAGTAGAGCTCACTGTCATGTGTTGTAGATGTGTAACCTGTTGTTCATGAACCCCAAACAGCACAGGGGTTATTTATTAGAGATTTGAAGGAAGTGCATACAGCCCATTCCTCAGTGTGTGAAGCTGCTGCTATTGCATATTAAAACTCATTTTTGGGAGCAGGTGGATTTTAAATATGAAAGCTGACCTCTATGCAGGTGGCTAACTGTAGTGAAGCCCTTGCCACACAGCTGTGCTGGAACTGCATTAAATAAGCCAGACTTAGGGGCCTGAATTACTAATTGCCCCCTACTAATTGTGGCAAAAGAAATGAGGAATTTTGAAGAGCATTACATTCAAAATGGTAGGTAAGAGCTTAGTCTATTTCTGGTTTTCCACCTAAGTAACTACACAATGTTGAATGAGATCAAGTCCCTGCCATTTTGGAGGAAACAACAACAACAACAACAATAATTATAATAATGATAATAAATATTTATTGAAGAATTCCTATGCACTAGGGAACCCCTCCAACTGATACAAATGAACTCTCTCACTTAATCCTCCTAATAACTTTGAGGTAGATTCTGTTATTATGATGATTTTCCAGATGAAGAAACTGAGACACAGAGTTGTTGTATAACTTGCTTAAAGTTATGTAACTTGGAAGTAGCAAAGCCAGGTTTTGAACTCAGATGTCACAATGCACCCTCTTAGCCACGTACCCTAATGGGTAATTACAATATATAAGTGCTACAGGATGAGTACAGTGGAAGCATTCTTAACCCTCCCTACCTAATTGACCTACTGCATTAGCCAACACTCTCCTTCCTTGTGTAAAACATACTTACAGATGTCTCTAGCACCTTGAAAACTATAACTGGAAGGCTACTGTATAGCACACTTGAACACTGTTATTGCCAACAGGTAAGCTGTTTGTAGAGACAATATAAGCTCCCTCTTGGAGAAATAAAATATACAATTAAAAACATGAATCTCTTCTAAGAAGGACATCATCTTAAATTAAAGGGAAACTAGCAAACCATCTATTGGACCTATGTTACTTAGTTTCTGTGTGCTCTTAAATTTGATTTACGACTTAGTAAACCAAACAAAGTGTTTTGGGTAGCTCAGTAATTGAGATGAAGATTTTTGAGGAAGATAGAAATTTGATTACACTTTCTGTCCTCCACCGTTGGGTCAATTTTCTTCACTGGGTTTTTCTTCCATGTAATATAAAGAGATAAGGACTGTCCTGCTGTCAAATTGTCTTGTTACAAGACTAAACTTCTATGCTTGTAAAGCCTATTTTAATAATTGCAGAAATCATAAAACATGGCTGGGGTAGAAGATAATCAATTATAGGTTATAAATTTTACCCACTTTAATCAAGTCATATACAACTGAACCTACAATGAACTTTCTAGCAACAATGTAAAGAGTGAACCAAAAAATGGAGAGTTTGTTATAATCTGAATCCTTAATAACCTCAGGTAGTGATAGTCTGCTGTGGTTTTCCCTAGCACAAGCCAGGCAAGCTCTTAAGCTGAGGCCATTTCACCCCAGATGGCACCTGGAAGGTCACTTTCAATGTTTGTCTCTTTGATCTGTTTATATGCTTCAGTCCTTGACCACCTCTCTATGATTGAGGTACTCTTTTAAAAATACCATCTTTTTTTTTGAATATAAAAGTTACATGTATATATTGTAGAAAATACAGAAAAATATAAAGATGGATGTTAAACATTTCGGTAATGTATGTTCAAGAAAAAAAGTTAACATTAGGGATATTTTAACCCAGATTTAGTTGTTTTCTTTTTAGAAAATTTGTATTATAATGTTTTTGTTTCACTTAATATATCATGAATATTTCCCCTGACATGTTTGGGTTTTTTCTTTGTGAAAATGATTTGTAATGGCCTTACAACATTCCATTATTTAGATGACTTAACTCCTCTGCTTTTGTGCAAGTTAATTGCTTCCAATCTCTTTCCCTTCCTTCTTTCGTTGAATTTTGTAAACCTCAATTCAGTTATTCCTTATTTTCAAGATGGCAGATTGGGTTACAAATTTAAATTGTAACTTGAAAATCTCTAGTAACAAGACATTTAATTAATATCAATTTATTCATAAGTAATCATGGAAAAAACAAAAAATATAGACCGAGAAGCAGTAGGAGAGACACGTGAGTAAGTGTTGTCAAAGTCTACATTTTCATTTTTAGGAAAGTTATAGTTTCAGGCCCAACATTATACAACATTATACAGAGAAAGATTTCATTGTTATATACTCTAGTTTCTAATTAGTCCACAAACTGCTTCCTGCTCTCTTGGGTAGGCTGAGATGCATTTACAGAGCCTTCTTTGTTTGCAGCTTTAAATCTGAATTGCTCTTATCATTTGTCTCCTTTCCTGCCAAGCTGAGACACTGCATTTTTGCTCTACCCATTGGCCATGTGATTCTGTTCCTTTTGGTACATCATATTCTGCACCGAGTTCTGGTAGCTCAGGCAATTCTGTTCTTTCTTGTATTTTTTTATTATGCAGCCATTTTCGGCAAGAGTCCTTCAAGAACAGAAAATTTTTGTTATGGACATCAAACAGAGAGCATCTGAAGCAAGGCCTGCTGTCTTTTCCAAATTGACTAAATCCTGGATGTGTTTGATTGAAGCTTGTGTCACTCTGCTAGCTAGGTGAATTGTTGCTGACCAATTTTACCAGTGAATTCTAGATAGCATCCCTATTTTTTCAGCTACATAGTTGAGCAACAAAATGTTACCGTGGTAGAGAAAGTCATCAAAATAACAACAGAAATTTCTTCGATTAGAAAATACATGATAAACCCAGTACAAAGCATGTAAGGGGCTGGACTTCAGTTTTAGGATGAAGCTGGAAGAAATCCTCAGGGATCTCCTTTCTTGTTATTTTTCATCTACTCTTCCTCCATGTTCAGGAAGAGGTGATAACAGGTGAGATATGACAGCCTGGTGTAACAGAACCTTACTCTTTGATATAGTTTGGCTGTATTCCCACCCAAATCTCATCTTGAATTGTAGCTCCCATATTTCCCATGTAATGGGAGGGACCTGGTGGAAGGTAATTGAATCATGGGGGTGGGTTTTCCCTGTGCCGTTCTTGTGATAGTGAGATCCGATGGTTTTATAAAGGGGAGTTCCCCTGCACATGCTCTCTTGCCTGCCGCCATGTAAGATATGACATTGCTTCTCATTTGCCTTCCACCATGATTGTGAGGCCTCCCCAGCCATGTGGAACTGTGAGTCCATTAAACCTCTTTCCTTCATAAATTACCCAGTCTCTCGTATGTCTTTATTAGCAGTGTGAGAACAGACTAATATCATCTTCTTTACTCCCCTTTCAGGGAGAGCTGTGCTCTTCGGGGAGGAAGCTGCAATGGTGGTAGCAGACATCAGACATGTGGGACAAAATAGTGAGAGTCCAGGCAGTGGTTGCAGTACCCTTGTGGCCCAGATGGCACAACCAGTCAGCTTTGGTGCTAAGATGGCAGCTTCTCACTTTTTAATCAATAATTTTTAGGAATTTCTTTGATAGATTAGAGTTCTAGAAGTATTTAGCAAGACGTAAGTGTTTGATCTGTTTTTCATACGCACACTTAGCTTATTCTGTGTTGGTAGAAGCCCCATGGTCAGTCCTTGGGAAGAGCCCTGTAGAAGTCAGGTGAGAGGCCTGAGCTCACAGCACCTGAAACCAACGGTGCAATACTAGGCCAAGGGCAGGGCTCTGCTTGTAGCCAAAATTTCCCTTTAGAAAACATTTTTCCTTGCTCAGGCCTCATTTTTTAACATTGCTGCAAGTTCAAGATGCAATCAGGATGGAACCAGGTCCTTTGGGCCTGCATCAGGAGTGGAGAGGAGTGGAGGGTGTCTATCATTACTGGTGGTGGCGTCCTCACAGGATTGATTTTGTATGTTGATGGAAGTTCTTCCTGACCATGTTAGTATTCATTGCAACAATTTTAGTTAGTTAATTATTTATTACATTGTTCCCCCTAGTAGATGTAATGGAACAACAATCTTTATACAAGGACTATACAAATGCTGTCCTTCTACCCTAATAATGGAAGGCACTTTTGCGAGTTCAAGATAATTGCTATCATTAAATATTGATAGAGCACAGCTTTTTTTTTTTTGAATTTCTAGAAGTAGAAATAGAGGAAAGAACTCTGGGAAATATAATCAATGTGTCTTGGACTTATCATCCAATGGACACCAGGTCTCAAGGAGGAAGAAAATTATTTGGGAGAAGAATGCTTTTCTTTTTGATTTTTAATAAGAGACCTCCCAGGTGCTGACTATCGCCTGAGCTGTGAGAGAAAGGAGACATTTTACAAGGCAGAAGGGAAGAAAGAAAAAGCACTTTTAAAGATCAAGCCAGAGTACATCTGTGTGTGTTCTTTAACCTTGGGCATGCTGCCCAGAAAAGAATGCAGAAGGAAAATATAAGTTGGCTTCTGCAGTAGGAGTAAGACTAATTAGAAGAAGGAGGCAGAGGTCTTTGACATCACTATACAGAGTAGAGTCTCAGGCCGAACGATTAAATCTGAAACAACAGCAGGCCTTGGACAGATGAAAGCAAATCAAATTGTGAGTGGGAGTCAACTTTGCCTCAAGCAGGCTAAAGAACAGAGAAGGCAAGTTACAGGGTTCTCTCCAGCAGGGCCCTGGCCCACGTGGAAAAGGCAGAGTTATGCCTTCTTCCTCCTTTCCTAGGGCAGTCGGAGTGGTTTTATTCTCATAAAAATAAAATGAATGTATTCATTCACTTTCTCTTTCCAAAAACGGTTTGAAGAGTTAATAGAACATTAAGGGCAAGCTTGAAAGAAGGCAAATAACTCACAAAGGGGTAATGTGGGGGTCTCAAGTAGGAGTTTCTGCCCTAGGACTGGTGGAGGGAACGGATTTGCCTCGTTGCTTTGGTGATGGAGTGTGATGGTAGCGGTGGGAACAGGGGCTGTTTAACTCATGATCGCTGTGTGTGTGGGGGTTTGTGTGTAGGACTGATTTGCCTTAACCACCTATCACTAGGCTTCACAGATTTGGAAGGGAATATGTGTTTCACTTAGGACCAAGAGAATGGGGATATATGGGGTACTTCCCTAACATTTAGATGCCCTGCTGGCTCCTAGTCTGGTCATGAATGCTTCTGTGGAGGTCTCAGGACGCTTAACGTCACGAGGTGGAACCACGCGTGCACACTTCCTCCTAAGTCAGCACAGCTCCGGGACCCCACGGTGTGGAAACACCACCCCACTGGTTCTCCCAGGGCAGTGTGGACATTGTTTGGCCATCTTTTTCCAGCTCTCAATTTTTTTCTCAGGTGCATCTTGATGAGATGAGACCAGCAAAAGAAAAGAAATCTTAACTTGGGGTAGAAAAAAAGCATTTGAAATAAAATCTATCATCTTAGAATCGGGGCATGGCAAAGGAACACTCAGGACTGTGGGTAGTGGTGGGATACACACATAAATCTCACACAGATGTGCAAAGCAAATGGAGTTGGTTTGTTACTTAAAACTTACGCGATCTTCCTTACTGGACGCACTCTCCTGGATGGTGGTAGTTAGGGAAAGATGTGGAAACCAACTTTAAACTTGCCAATTAACGCTATCCCAGAACTTTGGGATTTAAATAGTCGCTCTCGGATGACTTAGTTTCTTTTGGGTAAGTGTTCAGTTGTTTATATTTCCACCTCATGCCCCTCCCCCTCCCCCTCTATGATGGCCCCTGGATAGATCAGGGTGTGGGGCATGTGTGACCTCATGTTAGCAGGGGAGATACGGGAGTTTCCAAAGCATGCGGGGCTCTTTGCATTCTCGCTGGTCTTTACTGCGTGATAGCTGAACTAGTGTGCTCCCTGAGCTGGTGTTGGAGGTGGGCCTATCTGGCTATTTGGAGATCAGGTACCTAGCACTGAGTTCATGCTTTTGCCTCTGGCCATGTAGTTCTTGAATGCTATAACCTTTTAATCCTGATTGCAATCCTCCACAGGCCCTCCTGTCCTACTACACCTGATCCAGGGCCTACAGGAGGTCCCAGATCTCTTGTGAACCTTCCTGGGCGTTGGGAAGCCAGGAGCGCTGCCAGGCCTCCTCTGTTTAGCCTCCTCTCTCTACCAGTCTGAACTTTTGTTCCCATGCTCTTTGGGATGAGGCCCTGGGTATGTTTTCTCCTGTGTCTTGCAGGCTCCCCAGACTATGCCGAGGGGAGCTTGCCAGTACAAATCCCACTAACAGCTCAAGTGCTCACCCATATCTAGCTGGATGTTTCTATCGTGTCTTTTCCTCCCAGGGTTTCGCTTCAGAGGCGGTAAGTGAAGTCATGAGTATTTTATCTGTTATTACTTATCTCTCCTCCCCATATTCTACTGGGGTTTGAAACATGAAGGCTTTCCATTTTCTCTTCCGGTCTGGTCGGAACTTTCTCGACCCCATACTCTCCTTCTTCTTGAGGGGGCATGTACTTTCCCTCCCACCATAGCATAATGATGAAATGCCTGCCAGGGAACCCTCACCATATATCAGTAATAGTTTCAAAAATATTTTTCCCATTGTTTGTATCAGGAGACAGTGGTGAGCCCCCTTTGTCCTTACAATTGTTATGGAAGTTTTCTTTTGAAACAGTTGTCCAGGAATGGAATAGGACTGGTGACTGCTCAAATACTATTTATGGTTTACTATTTAAACATTAAAACTGTGAATGTGGAAACAGAAACCTTTGCCTCTGTAAATTGAGCATCTGCAATTTTTGTGTTACAAACTACCATTAACACTCTTTGTTTTCAGAGCTTGGGATATTGCAAAGGTCCTGAAAAAAAATTTTGCAGTTTGGCTGGAAATGTTCATGCTTGATTTCAACACATTCACAGAGCATTCACAAGAAATAATTGCAAGTTCACACAATACGCTCTGTGGGTGTGACTCGGATCAGCTCTCAAGAGCACGGAATGAAGGCTTTCAGCTATTTAGACAAAGAAACATTAAAATAATGATAAAAGGATCCCACTGCAATTGAAGGGAGTGAAAAAGAATTAGATAGTAAGGCACACGTTTTATCTTCCTTGGGATCACAAGCTGCTGGGCACACCAGTGGATCTGAATTCTATTATATTGAGAAGTATTCTTAGGGTTTTAAGGATTTGAGCCATGTTCATTTTGTTTGTTGAATCCTGGTCATAGTAACATTTCACTTTGTGGGGGAATAATAGGAGGTAGGAGCAGGGAAGGCTCACGGAATGGAGCTTACTCTTTATGAGAAGAAAAATGTGCTAAAGATTTGAGACTTTATTGTTACCAAATGTGGAAGAAAGGATTTTTATGAAGCCAGTGTTGTCTCCTGAGACCTCTCAGTTGCTAACATTGATCTAAACACTGTGAGGGCTGAACAGGAAAATGCGGGATGGGACCCTTACCTTAACATTCATATGAGCTATTTTGGGAGGTAAAACATGCTTCTGTGGAAGGACTAAATGAAAGTTAACACAAATTAAAGTGTGCCCAGCCTAAGAAACAAAAATCTGAATACCTGAGCACAGAAGACCAAAATCTTAGTGTATATAAAACAGTGATTTGCATAGCCAATGATCAAATATAGAATACACTAAAAATGTAAATATACTTCAATTTATTAATAATAATAGCTTGCATCTGTGTTGCCTTTGACTGTTTTCACAGCATTTTCACATACTTATTTCCACATTTCTCACTACTGTTGACCATTGACCCATTTTTCTGGGACGCAGATACAAGGAAATTGTTAGAGCATCATACAATTATTATGCCATAGAATTGTCGCTACTATTTCCTTTTCAGTTGGTTTTTAAAACATTTTTTTCTTTTGGTAGAGACAGTCTCATTCTGTTGCCCAAGCTGGTCTTGAACTCTTGGCCTCAAGCAGTCCTTCTGCCTTGGCCTCCCAAAGTGCTGAGATTATAGGCTTGAGCCACCATGTCTGGTCTGATTTAACTTAGTAAGAATATTGCTTTTACCATAACAGTGTACTCCAAAAATCATATGTCTGCTACAAAAGTCTTTATTTTCACTGTTGAATTTTTTCATGAGATAGACAGAAATATTGGAAATACTGGAGCTATTTTTGGAAAGAACAGATAGTGTATTTGAAACTTCAGTGATGACAATGTTATTAAACTGACAGTTGTTAACTTTTGAAGTTTTTTCTACTTATGGAGTCACTCCATACGGCTTTCACTTTACCTTTTGTATATGCACAGAAATATTTGGAATAAAAAGTCAGTGAAATTTATTTAGAAGAACAGTCATTTGATATAAATAAAAAGTCATGCCTCACAGAATAATACATAAATACATGTTCTGCAGCTGAAAGTGCTAAATCTTCATCTTTGGGCATAGTTGTCTTAAAATAATTAACTTTTGAAGTAGATGAGGATGGTTCTTAGGTTTGTCTTCAGGTTTTCACGTGGTCAGTGATCTCATGATGGCCCTCATGGTGGATGGTAAGTCTTAACAAATATTCTTGAGACATAGAAATTCAGTACTTAATTTTTTATTAATAGTCACTTTTAAAAAGATCATTGCAGCTGAAAGAGTTTATTACAAAATTAAAAAATTACTGAACACCATATTATAAATGACAAAATCACTTTAGTAAGAGCTTTCAGACCACTTTCTATGATACATTCTATGGTAAAACTGTTCAGACTCTACTCTGATGTGTAATGTAATTTCCCACATTTCCCACTCAATGGTTAGCTGGGAGCCTGGCGTATCTGTGCATTTAGGCATTTCACACAGGCTGGTCCACCTGGTTCATTCGTGAAATTGCCAGCAGAGGGAGGAATGACTACATCTCCTACCACCTGACACTGGAAGTTTGCAAGTGCTTGTATCTGAGTATCTTTTGTCATGTGGGCAAGCATGCACCCTGCATGCTGTTCTTGAAAGTGAGCTATTAATCACGTTGCCTCTGAAAAGGGTTGGGAAAAGAGAGATGGATTGTATTTCATCTTTTGGTTTTAAACCATGTGTTAAAGTGAGATCTCTGTTCACTTCCCTGTGTGCATTACACAAAGCCAAGTAAGAATTATGGCAGAAGCTGGAAGTACAAAGTGGAAGTCTACCAAACCTATCCTGACTTATTTTAATGCAGCTTTAATAAACATTCTTCAAATGGGACAAATGCTAAACTAGTCCTGGGTCAACAGGCATAAGCTAGTGCTGGGCCCAGGGACGAGGAGAATGATGTTCACTCTAGTTAAGGAGAAGTAACCTCTTTTCTTTACCACATTTATCCCTTCACATTTGAAACTTTCTTCTCTGCCCCAAATGGATCTCTTCTCTAAGCCAAGCATCCTTAGTTCTTTCCTCTGTTCATCATATGAGGTGGATCCCTGCATTATCCCCTTCTTGGGTGAAGGGTAGGACTACTCAGTGTCCAGACTTTGACTTCACGTTTGATGGACTGTTCGGCCAGTTGTTTCTACCTGTGTGGATTAGCTTCTCTGGCTCTGCCCTTGGACATGATGGGCTTAAGAGGGGTTTATAAGAAAAGAAATTGAGGGACCAAATAGGCAACCATTTCATGTTCCAAATTCTACCTGGAGAACAAGTGTGATCTCATCCTGTTCATTTTCACTGTCTCCTGTACTGTCTTCTTCATCTGCTTCCTCCATGGCATTTCAGAGCTCTCTGTGCATCTGGGTCTGTCTCACTTTATGTAAAAGCAGGTGTAGAGGCCGCTGAGTCTGCTTTCTTTATCTAATCACAGTGGTCTAGCTCACCTTCACCCTTCCTTTAACCTGGGGGATAGATATGCTTACCACATCCTGTAGTTTTTTTTTTTTTTTTTTCCAAGACTTGACCTCCCAGGCTCTAGTGAGTCTCCTGCCACAGCTTTCCAAGTGGCTGGCACTACAGGTGTGCACCATGATGCCTGGCTAATTTTTTGTAGTTTTGTAGAGATGGAGTTTTGCTGTGTTGCCCAGGCTGGTCTCAAACTCTTAGGCTCAAGCCATCCACCTGCCTCAGCTTCCCAAAGTGCTGGGACTACAGGTATGAGCCACCATGGCTGGCCCTCTGTTGTTCTTATAGAACTCATGTATTACTGTAAGTTAGCACCCTTCTAATGATCCAGAAAGAGGAGATACACTTTGTTCTGGAAACAGAATTAAAATAATTTCTTAGATTTCTTCTACAGCTTATTTCCACAAAACGTGATCCATGCCCTTATGAGGCTACTGGTTGCTCTTTAATTTAGATAGCTGTTGTGTAAACCATCAGGCATGAGGAACATACTAGTTCTCTAATCTCCTGCTAGAGATGCCTCCCTAGATCTCCTTTCCCTACTTCATCTGTGTTCGTTACATTCCCCCCACATTGCTCCAGGCAGAAAGTGAAAACGTTGGAGCGGGAGATAGCAAGGAAGTGAGTGCAAGACTGGACAACTTCACAAAGTGATTAGAAAGAGCAGAAGACTGTAGAAGGTGGTGAAAGTGATTCCTGTCCCACTCTTCACCCATAAAAATGGTGCAGAATTTGGCTTTGTCAATAGGATCATAGAATGCTGCTATTACTGATCAGAATCTTTGCAATCATATGGTTCCAGTCCCTTCATTTCATAAAACAGAAATAAGAAGTTGAAGGAGGCATCAGTCTGGGAGTAGAATATGGGTCTCTTAATTCTGTTCATCATGATATCTTCTTATTCATGGGTGCCTGGCATAGCAAAAGCTGGGGGACAGAGGAGGAAAGACTAGGACTATTGGAAATAGTATTATTTTGGGAGTCAGAAAATTTATGTTCTAGTACCAGCTCTGCCATCAAATATCTGTGTAATTTTAGGGGGTCGATTTCCCTTTCTAGACATTAGTGTTCTCATTTATAAATTGATAATATCTAAAGTCTCTTTTGTTTCTAAATCTCCACTGAATTGCTACTTTCCTTCTAGCATTCACTAAGCTTTACTTTTAGCTAGATCCTATTCTAAATACATAATCATATTTAACCTATAAGGAATTCTGAAGTACATTCTGTTACTATGCTATATTACAGATGAGGAATCTGGAAAGCAGAGAGATTAAGTAACTTGCTCCAAGTCATGGGGCTAATAAATGGAAGACGAAACATGACTCCAAAGCCCACTCAGTGGGTGAAAGATAAATTTTGTGTGTGTGTGTGTGTGTGAGTGTGCGTGCACAAATGAAGGAGCTTCTGAATCTGCAATATTCACTGAGGGGGGTGTCCAGTAATAAAGAGCTGAGAAACATCAGCTTGAGTCCTACAAGTCTATGTAAGATATATATTTTGGATACATTTATGGGCTGCTGATGCTTGAAGTCTTTGTGCAAATTGTCAAAAATGAAAGCATTTTCTTATTGAGCAACCAGGCACAAGAGGCACAGCTCTTAATTCTTAGATCTCAGAACACTTACCAATCACTCTGGCTTCATAAAATGCCTTTGTTCACCTTGGCTTGCAATCACATTTCCCTGATTCTCTCCTTGAGTTAAAATATTTTTCTCTACTCTTCTAAAAAAGAGGCTAAAAATAATAGACAATATTATAACAGGCAATTCATAATCAGAGAATTGATTTAAGACCTATTATGGCAGGTAAGCAAAAGTGAAATTTTAATGAGGGCTTGGAACAACACTTTTTCCTCTTTGATTCCGCAAATGACTGACGGTTTGTCATTTTTAAAAGGGCTTATATTTTGCACTGTCATTATGCTAGGTATAATGCCATATATTCTCTCCTATGAGGTGGTTTCTCAAATAGAACATACCTGAGGTTTTCCATCTCCCAAGGAAAAATGCTCATAGCATTACTTCTTGAGGTGCATAGTTCTTCTAAAATGGTAATCTTCAAAATCTTTTGCTTTATTGAGAAAAAATTTACATACAGTAAAATGCACAGACCATAATTAAGTTCAATGGCTTCTGACAAATATGTACACCCATATATCATTATTGAAATTGAGATGCAAAACATTTTTATTATCCTCAAAATTTTCTGTGTGGCCCTTTTTAGTCAATTATCTCACTAAAGACAATCACTATAGATATGGTGGGTTTTTTTTTTACATTGTCTTCAACTTCACTTAAATGAAAGAATACAACATTTACCTTTTTTACTGGCTTTTTCCCCCCCATTCAACATACTGTTTTGAGCTTCACACAGGTAACACATCACAAGGTGGTGAGTTATTACAGTCATGGACAGGGTGCCAGAGAAGCAGCAGATGGTGCACAAAACCACTTGTGTGGGTTAGGCAAGGTCTCCTAGAGGAAGTGATGCTGAGTTGATCCCTGAAGACAGGTAGTACTTCAGGAGGTGGGCCTTTGGGAAAAATCCTTTACCTGTCTTCTGACCTACACATATATGTCAGCACTGAGGCCTAGGGCAGAAGAGGTGCCAATAAAGGTGGGGGAAATGGGAGAGAGAGCAGATAGGTTTTCCCATCATACACCTGTGCCTGATATTAGCCCAGGTGAGAATGAAGCAGGCTGTCTGAGGTGGGCAGATATGGCAGATTGTTTTTGAAAGATCACAGTGATGCAGAATCCATAGGGTGTCAACTTCCGGTGAGAGGAATTTCAGGGTCCTTGAGGCCTGGGAGGCCCTGACACCACTGAGTACCATTGCTCTGCACTAGGGCTTCTCTCTGGATTCAGTGCATCATTGAACATGGCTTCACGGGATCGCTGATTATGGTGTTGAAAGGGGTGTTAAGCAATTTTCTAGTTCTCTAATTTTAGAGTGGAAGAAACCAAGTGACTTGCCCAATGCCACACCATTGAGTGGGGACTGGTGTGCATGCTTCCTTGGCTAGCAGTCTGGACTGAGAGTGACAGTGATAAAGGCAAATGACTAGCCATTTGGTCTGTGGCACTTCTGGAGAATGAGGGAGGGTGGGAAAGACGCTGGATTTGTCAATACTTAGGTGTTGAGGAGGGTGAATCTGGCAGGGACCACACATCAACATCAGCAATACATTTTGCCATTATCTTTCATTTTCACAGTTGTGCTTAGTGTGGGCAGAGATAGATCTTTGGGATCTTGACCACCCTTTTCATCTGGCTTAAAGCCTCTACCTCCAAATGGTAAACACATCTCTGGAGTCCTATATCAGCCTGGTTCCAGGCTGCTGCAGGTTTTCCCTCCTAGGTATTCCAGGGAGCTAATGCTACATTGAGGAGGCAGTGCTTCTGTGAGCCTTAAACCTCCCTGGTAAGGAGGTTTATTGTTTAGACTCTTCCTCTGAGCTGACATTCCGTGGGCGTAACAACATTGGGAAGATAGAATCCTACCTAGCGTTTTAGAGCTGGAATCCAGGCCATGTGAAAGTGATATAAAGAAAAAGAGAAGAGGCTATATACATTTACAAACTGGGACACTCAAGGTACTTTTGAGAAGCACCTGGTTTGCTTTTTGTTTGTTGGGCTATAAATCCCTCTTCTCCCTCCCTTCATTCTTCACTACCCCAATGAGATATATGTTTGGATGGTATTTTATAAACAACAACAACAAATGACAAGAATAGAGTTGTATAGAAAGCCAAAATTTAACAGTAAAGTACAGAGATAAAAGTTTATTTCTCTTTCTGATCAAGTCTGGGTGGCTGGTTCAGAGGTATGCCACTCCACGGTGTCAGAGACCCAGGCTTCTGCTAACTTGTTTGACCATGTGTGACTGCAGCCTCGAGATCCAAGATGCCAGGCTTGTATTCTAACTTGCAGGAGAAAGAGACAAAGAACAAGCAAAGGGCACCCTCACATGCTTTCTCTTAAGGATGGTGAATGACAGCTACCACCTGACTGCCATCTGCTTTCCATGGCCATGATAGTCACAGGCCAAGACTGCACTGAAAGGGAGCCTGGGAAATGCAGTATTTATTTCAGGTAGCCCAGTGCCTAGCTAAAAATTGGGAGACCTTATAGCAATCATCAGCCACATGAACCTGATGTCACATGATCCTCACATTAGCTCAGTCAGATGGACATTGTTGACCCCCTTTTACAAATGAGGAAAGCAAACATCGAGGAGGCCATGCAGGAGGTGCCTGAAGCTGAGCCCAGGTTTTCTGATTATTAATACTGCATCCATCTCAGATGGGATACCTGGCCCCTAATGCTTAGCAAGCGCTTCACACGTAGTAACTACTCAGTAAATGATAGTTATTTTTATTCCTGTAACCATACATGGTATAAAACAGACCTCTTCTCTTGGTTTGGATGATCATAGGCCTCTTTTTAGTTCCTGGGGTCCCAGTCTTCTGTAGTATGCACCTCTCTCATATCGCAGGGTAATTTCAGCCCTATGACAAGAGCATTTCTCTCCCACACCGAAGAGTCTACCAAAATATTTGAATTGCTTGGATCTGCATTGCTTTCCAAAGTGAATCAAGCCAATAGTGTATGAAGGGCAATGGATACACCCAAATCTTAATAATTAGATGGGTTTTCTCATTTTGGCCTCATTAGTCAATTCAGTGCAGTACAATTAAATCAGGAGAGAGGAGACATTCAGGCAAATCGCTTCTCTTCCAGCCTCCAGCCTCTCTCTCCTGCGCTGGAACATTGTGGGATGAGAGATTTTCTTTCTGCCTGAGGTAACCAACGTGCAGCGGCTTAATAGAGTTGTATGAGTTTTGTTTTCATGCAACCAAAGGTTATGAGATTGTATTAGGAAAAGGATTAATACAGGTGGCGAAATTATTAAACTAATCGACTGATTAAGTCATGTAAATCTGGCCTCAGAGGTGACTCATAGCAATTGAGTGTTATGTGAACTATTCGATCTCTTTATTTTTCTTTTTAAAATAACTTTTTCCTATGCCTGCGAATGCACCATGGACACCAAATTAAACATTAATTCTCTACAATTCAAATGTATTGTCTTATATTTGTTAATCTTCTTATAGCCACTTAGATATTATCTGAGTAAAAGAAAGGCCTTACAGTTTGTATATGTCTAAAAAGCCATTTTATATGGTTATAACATTTTTCTCACCATAAGATTTTCTTTCCTCTTTATTGCCCCTTTATGGCTTCGCAAAGAAAATGCAAGTCTAAGAGTGTTTTGAACAAAAAAGAACATGAGTATATGAACGGAACATCTATCTATTGGATTGAATCATTCACCTCTACCTCCCAAGATACTTTGTCGAGAAGTGTGTTATTCCAAACCTCAATTAGTAAAGCTACTTCTGAAAGCCTCAGCCATTGCTTTACACAGACAGTGGGAATATGCAGATGAGAGCACAATCTCTGTGAGAGCACAGTCTCTGTGTAGAATGGTGGCGAGGACTCTAGCCCTGGCCCCAGCCTGGCTGCATTTGAATCTCAGCTCCTCCACTTGCCAGCCATGTCACCTTTACTTAATTTCCCCATGTCGTGAATTACTATCTGTAAATTAGGGTTGACAATAATAATAGTTAACTTGCAGGGTTTTGAGAATTAAAAATAAACCTCTATCATATTTTACAGTGCCTGACACAAAATAAATGCAAACATCAAGAGCTTGCTATAATTATTTGGCATTCTTCTCTAAGGCATGGTTTTTACTTGATGTGAACATTAGTGAAAGACATACAGCACCCCCAAGATGGCCTGAGAGATATACAGCATCCCGCCAAATGGCCTGAAGTAGTCGCTACTTGCACCATTTAGCTCTCAGGATGGCTCATGTGAGTGGAGACCGGGGTGGTGTTGCCACTAATGAGGGCTTTGGAGTCAAACAGCTCAGGAATTAAATCTTGGCTCTGCCACTTGTAAGCTGTGTGACCTTGAGCAGATCATTTACCCCTTCTGAACCATGGAAAGGATCACCTGGAGGATTGAAAAGGGATAGGATGGAAAGCACTTTGCACTTTACCTGGTCCATGGTAAGTGCTCAATAAAAGGTAGGGTTTTATTATTGTGGCTAAGTCCTAGAAGGAGCCAATCCAAAAGATTTGAGTAAAAATGAGTAAAATATTTTTTCCTTGTTATTTCTGTATTTTCTCTGAGTGTAAGGTTAAAAACTACCCAAACAAATCCTTTGCTGAAATAATGTCTTAAAAAGTTACTAATGTTAATTGCATGTTAGCTAGTTAAATTCATTCATTCAGAGTATGTGGGAAACCTTTTGACAAATTAGACCGAATTACAGCTGAAGTATAAGAATATGAACATTCCAGTTCACAGCACGTGCAAAAATATCACTGTAGGGCTGTGTCTATACACATACAATTTAAAAATCTACATTTTCTTAATCACCAGCTTGATGAAATTATTTTGCTTTTCAAACAGCTGATTTGTTACCATGTTACTCAAACTAAGGTGTAAATTAAGCTATATACATATTTAAATACAAAAATCACTACTGTGGATAATTTATCTGCAATTTTGTACGTCACACTGGTAAACTGTTGTGAGGTGAGAACATAATTACATGTACAGTATTGTATACAGCTGTCTTGTAGCTGTAACAACTACTATATTTTGCATATTGTATGACATGAACAAGTATTGATTGCATTTAACATGCAGAGTAGCTTGATAAATTCAGAAGGAACCTTACGGCAATTCCCCCAACACTTGCCTTAAATAAATGGCTTTTTATTTTAACCCAGTTCAAACCATTACTCAATAGTGAAATGAACTCTCTCTGATAGTTTTTCACATGATGTGAAAAGGGATGGAGAAAGCAATTGAGCTCCAACAGCCTGGGAACAAAGCTCTGGCCCTGTCCTCTGCCCTTTGCTCCCCTGGGTACCCACAGGCTCTGGGGCTCCATTATTCCTGCTCCAGAAAGTACATCAACTTCATGGAGGAACCACCTGGTCCCTCTCAGTGGCTCCCTGTGGGTTACTGGTCATTTGGGACAGACATTAGTGGCAAGATTTTGCCAGTCCATCTAGGCTGTTCAATGAATGCTAACTATCACAAGAAGATTTATTAGAGAGTTCCTGGTTTTCAATATTTGTTTCATTGTACATCTTTCTACATGAAAATTATAAAAATAAAACAGATTTAAGAGATTTACTATAAAAAGTATATAAAAAAGAATGTAAATAGTACCCACAATCACATCTTTAATTCATAAGTACTATATCATAGTATATATCTTATTATGAGGACTTAAAAAAAATATGATCTTGGAACTAAGAGAAAACTTGGAATGGTACCATATTGCTTTAAATGAAAAATGCCGGCCACGCATGGTGGCTCAGGATTGTCATCCCAATAATTTGCAGCACTTTGGGAGGCTGAGGTGGAGGATCTCTTGAACCCAGGAGTTCAAGACCAGCCTAGGCAACATAGTGAGACCCTGTCTCTACAAAAAAGAAAAAAATCAGCCAGGCACGGTGGCACATGTGCCTGTGGTCTCAGCTACTCAGGAGGATGAGGTAGGAGGATGGTTTGAGCCCAGGAGGTCAAGGCTGCAGTGAACTGTGATTGCACCACTGCACTCTAGACTGGACAACAGAGACAGACCCTATCTCAGTTAAAAAAAAAAAAAAAGCTGGAATTGAGTTCTTAGGATTAACTTGTCTTCAGTTCCAGCCTTTTCTGTACCTCAGTCCCATGCACTACTTGGCACATATTGCGTTCCCCACCTCACTGTTTCCCACTCAGCATTTTAAGTTTAAATCTAACTTGCTACCATAACATAATGATAGTTACCATTTAGTGTTAGCTAATGATATACTAAGCACTACATTAGAGTTTCTGACATTTCATTCTTACAGCTACTCTACAAGGCAGGTACCCTCATTTAACAAGTTAACAAAAGATGAGGTGTAGTGAAGTGATGAGCTTGTCCAAAGTCACATGTTAAGTGGCAGAGTGAGAAAATCAACCCATGCCTGACATTTAAAGCCTTCTTCCACCTGGACCCTGTTAGGAAACTCCTTACTCTGGCCCTATAAGTCTATTTACTGTTCTCCAACCTCTCCATCAGGGTTCTGTGTATATACTACCACTCTGTGAGGTCCAGTTAAGTCCATCTTCACTCATTTACCCATCCATTCATTCATTTAACATTGCTTGCATGCTGCAGGCACTGTGCTAGATGCCACTAGGAATCATTTCCCAGTCTGTGCTGTTTCCTGATTGCCATATCATCTATTGTATATCTTCCTCTAGATTATAAACCAATTGTTCTGAACTAGTGGTGGTGCTGTCACTTTAGAGAACACTGGAAAATGTATGGAAATCTTTGTTATTATAATGACTATCATGTATATTATAATGAGGCACCCCTGGCATTTAGTGTCCAGAGGCCTGGAGTATTAAATATTGCCCAATGTGCGGGATAGGCCTGCACAATGGAAAATTGTTTCACCCAAAATGGCTATAGTACCCTCCTCCAGAAACAAGGTTGCAAACGGATCTAGAGCAAAATCTTTTTATAAACTTTCTGTATTTTTATCAAGCCTGGTATCCTGCTTACAGAGAGTGTTGGTTAGCTGAAATGATGACATTCTTTTCATTAACTAAAAATTTTAAGCAGCATTTTCAGAGAGAGATTCTTTAATTGGAGATGTGGAATGTCATGTTTTCTAAAATTTATTTAGATAAAAGAAAGTCATGTTTTCTAAAACAAATGGAAGCCCCTCTCTGCATATGTGAAATCTTAAGGTTATAGGAATACAAAAACTCCTTCCTTGACTTGTAAATCATTCCCCCATAATATTTCCATAAAAGTCTTAAATAAGCTGGTAGAGTTCACTGCTGTTACTAGAGTTATGTCTACTTGTTTTCTAGGCCATGAACCAGAACTACCGCCCCTTTAAGATCCATTAACTTTAAGCAGATTAAGGAGATGATAAAAGATAGTTAAGAGAAACTATATATTCATCTGTAGTGGACATTTGCCATTTTTATTTGGTCATCTAGTATCTAATCTCCCTTCTTATTTTTGGAGAATCCCTCATTATATGTAGTCTTGGTGGGAGATAGGATTTCCATTACACCCTTCTTGGATGCCAGGACATGAGCACATGAATTAGGCATGGGCAATCAGATACTGTGGCCCAGGACTCTGGCTGTCAAGTAAGTGACTAAAAGGATAAACAGACAGCTAGAATTTATTCACAGCAGTAGGAAGAAATGCATTATGTTAATGGTGGCAGTGCTCTTAGGTACCCCAGCTGACTGTTCTTTCTTAAAGATAATTGTTTCTTCTTCTTTGTCATCCAGAGCTTCCTGGGTTACTGTGGCAGAGACTGCCAATTCTCCCACATCCATTCCCCTTTTTTCCTTTTTGAAATAGACTTCATACACCCCAAATATTAGCTGGGTATTTAGCTACCTAGCTAGTGACTAGATTTTTCTGGCTCCCTTGCAGCTAGGGGTGACCATGTGACTATTTTTGGCCAGTTGGCTGTAAGTGGAAGTGATGTGCATAACTTTTAGGTCCCATCTTTAAAAGGAAGTGGTTTACTCTTTACTTCCTCTTCTTCTTTCCATGGGCTGGAGCCTGGATGTGGTGCTGGTGATGCAGCCATGCAAATTAAAACAACATCTTAGACAATGAAAAGACAGGTGGAAGGGACCCAGGGAAGAACAGCTCACACCCCTTGCACCCTTTCTCCCGACCTGATCCAGAAATGAATCTTCTGTCTTGTTTAAGTCACTGTTATTTGGCCTCTGTTGAAGAAGCAGAATTCATATCCTAATTAGTACAGTTTCTAGTTATTTTCTAAGCCTTGTACTCCAACGTCCTTTTGTTCCATAAATCCTTAATAACTTTTCAACAATTTCCCTTTTCATTTAGGATTGTCAAAAACTACTTTAGTTGTTTGCAACTGTTAATGTATTTGAAGTGAAGACACCTAAAAATGTGGAATTGGCCAAACCCAGGAAGTTGAGTGGACTGCAGGTCTCACTATTCAAGTCTGGAAAATTATCTATTCTTATTTCTAGTAGTAAAATAGCTGATTGACCTAAGGCTTGCTGTAGTTTGGTGCTTAGATCTTTTGCCTATAAAGGCAGTAGTATGCTTAGCCTGAAATCGAAAAGAAAGGGAAAAAACCCTACAACTTTGTGAAGAGAGGCCTTTTATGCAGTAGTCTATAATCCAAAGTGGCTTAAAGTCTAGCAGTCTGAAAAGCTTCCTTTCCAAGCTAAAGTTAGTGCAAGCAAAAGCAAAGAAAGTAAAACACTCAGCTGAAGATAAGGTCAGAGCTGAGAGAAGCCTGATTCCCCCGACTCCTCTCAGGAATCTCTGCTGTGTTCTCCCTGCTGAGAGCAGAAACGGTGATTTCTTTCATGAAGCTGCAGCAGGATGCAACCTTTGGGGAAGTCTTTTAGTGGTGCCTTCCCTGTACAGTCTATCTGAAATTGGCCCAAGGTAAAGACCATTAAATAAAGGACTGTAGAGGATTGTAGAAGAGAAAAATTCTCAGTCTTAGACTCAAAGTCTGTGACTTGACAAGATCTCTGCCTCGGTTACTAGTCACATTGGTTGGTTTTGGGTTAGGCACAGCATTCACACCGAGAATTAAAAAGAAGTTTCTGGAATCTTCTGGAAGGGGAATTTACCTGATGTTCTGTGGGTGGTACCTAGAAAGCTGGTCTTTGTCCCTGGGCTTAACTAAGCTAGCATGTAGCCCTAGAAACTATCTGTGACAATGAAGGAAGCAGGCTTAGGATAAAGCAGACTCTGTGAGAGGCAGAGAAGAGAGATGGCAAGAAGTGGGATGTTTTGTAATATAGTTGAGCTGCTATATATCAAGCCCAACCTAAGCCCCTGTTTATCTCTGAACTTTCTAGTTAGGTGAGCTAATAAATCTTCTTTGCTATTTAATCCAGGTCAAATTAAATTTTCTGTTAGTTGCAACATAAAGTATCATAAGTGATATATCTTTTTGTCAATCACCTAATTTAGAAGGTGGGCCATTTAACATTGGAGATTCTGCAAGGTCTATACCAATATTACCCAAACTGATTATGACAAGTCTTGTCAATGAGAGATTTTAAGTGCTGAATATTTGACCCTAAGTCCAACCTTCTCCCCAAATTTCAATATCATCTTAGTTAAGATCTGAGTGGTTCTTGTAGATATTTCTAAAACCCCAGGTACCTTTTCTTTCACCTTTATAGTTATCCCACTCAACTCTGTGAATAACAGTCTAATTTCAGGTGCTTCCTGGGGCAATATCCTCCCCAAAGGTTTGCCTTCAAACATTCCATCTTTAGTGAGAACTTCTACTACCATTTGTTTCAGGAACCCTTAGTGAAGTCACCATAAAAATCACCATATTTAATATTTCCCACATCTTGGGAAAGATCTGGAGCTAACAAAGTGTTGTTATATAAATATCACCAAAATTGGTTTGTTCCTTTTTCTGGAGATATATGTCATTGCCCCAAATGGCATATGTAATACTTGCAAAACTACTGTGAAAAATCTTGTTCCAAAAATGGTGCCAGATTTCTCTTTAACATGGTTAGCAAAGATCAGCGAGGAACATGATTCATTCAATAATTGTTGAATGGGGTGACTGAGTTATGACTGGAGTTCATCACAGTCATTTCTGTCTAAACAGATTACAAGGGGTATTGGATCAATTTCTTTTCAAGCAGGCACTTGTCTGAGGGCTAAATCCTCTACATATACTTACCAGGGTGAGAGGTTGAAATCTGCTTGTTCATATGCAATAAAGAATCACTGCACAGGGGGCTTAGACAAGGGCGATAATACCTGAAAGCTGTGTACAGAGAAGTAAGGATAGAATAACTCTTGAGTCACCTCGACATCTTTTGGTTAGACCTGAAATTTCTACTTCATTGCTTATTTATTTATTTTTTGAGACAGAGTCTTGCTCTGTTGCCAGTCTTGCTCTGTTGGAGTGCAGTGGCATTATCTCGGTTCATTGCAACCTCTGCCTCCCAGTTGCAGGCAATTCTCAGGCTTTAGCCAACCAAGTAACTGGGATTACAGGTGTGTGCCACTACATCTGTCTAATTTTTAAATTTTTCATAGAGAAGGGATTTTGGCATGTTGGCCAGGCTGGTCTTGAACTCCTGGCCTCAAGCAATCTGCCTGCCTTGGCCTCCCAAAGTGCTGGGATTATAGGTGTGAACCACCACATCCGACCCTCATTGCTTATTTTTAAAGAATCTAAAATTAGGTCTAACCTTAAGAAGAGAATCACTAAGTTGTAGCAGACATCTACTGCACCAGTGAAAATCCTCTGGCAGTGGAGGTGATGTGCCTCCCTAATCTTTAAGAAATAAAGGATACACCATGGGTATTGTTTACTCTGTTTCAGATCTCAACAAAGTTAGTGTTTATCCAGTGATTTTAAAATGACTTGATGAGAATACACTTTGGAGTAAGTCATCCTGTATGCAGAAAGGAAATGCATTTTGCTTTGACACCTCTTATTCTGCTCAGAAATTATGATCTGTGCCCTAGGCTATCAAACATCAGTACACAAAATTATTCACAAAGGGTTTATGGTTCAAGTGGTAAATCTAGGCATTTGCAAAATGTTGACCCAAGTGAGTCAGCACAGAAAGCTTGATCTTTCAGTTTGATGAAAATGTAATTTTATGGATGTCAAGTTGAAGTTCAAAAGTGACATATCGTGTCACACAGATAAATAGTTTTGCCTAAAGCAATGCCATAATTCATAAGCACTTGTCTGGCCAATAGTAACTATCAGGCTGATTAAGCGAAGTGCTTGCTAATAAATGCAGTCTTTATCCTCTATTATACATCAGTCTTCTCTGAATAATAAAGATTGCCCTATGTAAGAACTGAAATTAGTACTGCAAGCCAATATCCAACACAAAAATACTTACATATGTGCTTCTTTTGCCCTCAGAAGACCAATTTTAGAACAATGCTAAGTTACAAAACGTAAGTATCTGATATTATTTCCCTCCTTGGACCCCCACAGACCAACTGGATAATTATGCCGGAGGTTTAAAAAAAAAAAAGTAAATACAATAATAACAATAAATTATAATAAATAGCTGCTGTTCTTCAAATGCTTTTAGTGCTGAGGAGGAAACAGACTGGAAAAATAAATAATTCTCATATTCTGGCCCTGACCCGCTTTCCTGTCGATCTTGTGTTACCACCCTGCCTCCCCTCTAGCTCACAGACATTTCTCCTGGCTCTCTGGCCCAGCCAGCCACACAGAGCTCCCTGCTGCACTCTGGATGCCCCATGCTCTGCAAATTTTGCGTGGTTGTATGTGTGGAATGGCCTTTTCTCCCACTCTTCTGGTGGGACTTTTGTTCCTCTCTCAACACTAAATTTAGTTTCTGCCTTTTGAAAACACCTCTAATTTGCAGGGGAGAACTATTTTTCTCTTTTAATTTGATTACACTGTTACTGCCATCATCCCTTTGTTTTTTTATTTTTTTAATGAAAAGCAAGTTTCTTTAAAAATTTATATTTTTTCATTGCAAGTTGATAAATTATGGTTGTATATATTTATGGGGCACAAATATCTGATTCATGAATACAATGTGGAATATGATTCATGAATACAATGTGGAATAATTAAAGTGATTAACATAACCATCACTTCAAATACTTAACATTTTTTGTGATGAGAACATTTGAAATTTACTTTCTTGGAGATTTGGAGATGTACAATACATTATTATTTGCAATATTCACTACCCTGTGCAATATATCTCAAAATTTAACAAACCCATACTCCCTCTGGGTAATTGAGACTTTGGACCATTTGACCATTATCTGCCTCCCCTGCCCCTCACCCCCACCCCACCCAGTCTCTTGTAACCGCCATTCTACCCTCTGCTTCTTTGAGTTCAATTGTTTTAGATTCCACATATAAGTGAGATGATTAGTATTTGTCTTTCTGTGCCTGGCTTATTTCACTTAACATAATGTTCTCCAATTCCATCCATGTTGTCACAAATGACCACATTTTTTCCTTTTTAAAGGCTGACTAGTATTCCATTGTGTATATATACCACATTTTCTTTATCCATTCGTCCATTCATGGACACTTAGGTTTATTCCATAACTTGGCTATAGTGAATAGCATTGCAACACATATAGAAGGGCAGATATCTCCTTGACATACTGATTTCAAATCTTTTGGGTAATACCCAAAAGCGAGATTGCTGGATCATATGGTAATCCTATTTTTAGGTTTTTGAGGAACCTCCATACCGTTTTTTTTTACAATGGCTATCCTAATTTACATTCCTGCCACTAGTGTATGATGGCTTCCTTTTCTCCACATCCTTGCTGACTTTTGTTACCTTTTGTTTTTTTCATGATAGCCATTATGACAGATGTGAGGTGATAGCTCATCATGCTTTTAATTTGCATTTCCCTATTAGTGATGTTGAGCATTTTTCATATGTCTGTTGACCTTTTGTATGTATTCTTTTGAGAAATGTAAATGTCTAATCAGATCTCTAGCCCATTTCTAAATTAAATTATTTATTTTCTTTCTATAGAGTTGAGTTCCTACTACTTTGGATATTAACCTCTTATCAGATGTGTGGCTTGCAAATATTGTCTCCCAATCTGTAGGTTGTCTCTTTACCACATGAATTATTTCCTTTATTGTGCAGAAGCTTTTAATTTTGATTGTCTATTTTTGCTTTTGTTGCCTGTGCTTTTGGAGTTAAATCTAAAATCAAGACCAACGCCATGTAGATTCCCCTTGTTTCCTTCTAACAGTTTTACAGATTCCAGTCTTGTATTTAAGTCTTTAATCCATTTTGAGTTGTTTTTGTATGCGATGTGAGATGTGTCCAATTTTGTTTTTCTGTATATGAATATCTAGTTTTCCCAACACCATTTATTGAAGAGACTGCCCTTTCCCCAATATGTATACTTGTCACCTCTGTTGAAAATCAAATGACCAGTCATATGTGGGTTCACTACTGGGCTCTTTATTCTGTTCCATTGGTCGATGAGTCTATTTTTACATTAGTAACATGCTGTTTTAATGATTATCACTCGTGGTATAGTTTGAAATCAGGTAGTGTGGTGCCTGTAGTTTTACTCTCTTTCACTCACAATTTCCTTGGCTAGTCAGGTTTTTTTGTGGTTCCATATGAATTTGAGGATTATTTTTTCTATTTCTATAAAAATGATGTTGGAATTTTGATAGGGATTGCATAGAATCTGTAGATTGTGTTGGATAGTATGGACATGTTAGCAATATTAATTCTTCTGATCCATGAACATGGGATATCTTTTCACTTATTTGTGTTTTCTTCAATTTCTTTCATCATCATTTTATAGTTTTCAGTGTACAAGTCTTTTGCTCTTTAGTTAAATTTATTTCTAAGGTTTTTTTTGTTGCTATTATAAATAAGATTGTTCTCTTGGTTTCTTTTAAACATAGTTCATTTTTAGTGTGTAGAAATGTTACTTGTTTTGTGTGTTCATTTTGTATCCTATGACTTAATTTTATTTGTTTATTAGTTCTAATAATGAAATCTCTAGGATTTTCTATATATGAGATCATGTCAGCAAACAATAATAATTTCACTTCTTTATTTCTGTTTTGGATGCCTTTTATTTCTTTCTCTTGCCTGATTGCTCTGGCAAGAACTTCTAGTACCAGGTTGAATAGAAAAGGTGAGAGTGGGCATTTTTGTCTTGTTCTGGATCTTGGAGGAAAAAGTTTCAAATTTTAACTGTTGAGTGTAATGTTAGCTGTGGGCTTATTATATATAGCCTTTATTGTGTTGAGATGCATTCCCTCTGTAACTGATCTGTTGAGTGTTTTGTCAAATGCTTTTTTCTGCAGCTGATGCGATGATCATATGGTTTTTGTGCTTCATTTTGTTAATGTGATCTATCATATTTATTGATTTGTGTATGTTAAATCATCCTCATATCGCAGGGGTAAACCACATTTGATCATGGTGTATGATCTTTTTAATGTTTTGTTGAATTAAAGTTGCTTTTATTTTGTTGAGGACTTTTTCATGTATATTCACTGTGAATATTGGCCTGTAGTTTCATTTTCTTGTGATGTTCTTGTTTGGCCTTGGTTACAGGGCTTTGTAAAAATAGTTTGAAAGTATTTCCTTCTCTTCAATTTTTTGGAGGAGTTTGTGAAAGATTGATACTAGTTCTTTAAATGTTTGGTAGAATTAAGCTGTAAGACCATTAGGTCCTGGACTTTATGGGAGACTTTTTATTAGTGTTTCAATAACCTTACTTGTTATTAGTCTGTTCATATTTTCTGTTTCTTCATCATTCAGTCTTGGTAGGTTTTATGTGTCTTATTTATTTATTTCTAGGCTATCCTTTTTTTGTATATAATTGTCCATAATAGTCTCTTATGATCCTTTGTATTCTGTGGCATCAGTTGTAATATTTCCTTTTTCATTTCTGGTTTTATTTATTTGAGTCTTCTTTTTTTCTTAGTCTAGCTAATATTTTTTCTATTTTGTTTATTTTTTCAAGAAGCTAACTGTTCATTGGTCTTTTTCCCCCCATATGTAATTTTATCTATATAAAATGTCCAGTTCAGGGAAATGCAGACAGAGTAGGTTATTTGTTGCTTAGGTTTGGGGGAGTTGGTTGGAGGGAATAGAAGTGTAAGACTTAAATAATATAGGGTTCTTTTGAGGTAATAAAAATATTCTAAAATTGACTGTGGTGTTACTTGCACATACAAGTGAGTACGTAAAAAACACTGTATTGTACACTTTATTTTTTTAACTTTTATTTTAGGTTCAGGGGGTCCATGTGAGGGTTTGTTACATAGGTAGACTCCTGTCATGGGGGTTTGTTGTACAGATTACTTTATCACCCAGGTGTTAAGCCTAGTATCCAACAGTTACCTTTTCTGCTCCTCTCCCTCCTTCCACCCTTCACCCTCAAATAGACCCCAGTGTCTGTTGTTTCCTTCTTTGTGTTCATAAGTTCTCATCATTTAGCTCCCACTTAAAGTGAGAACATGTGGCATTTGATTTTCTGTTCCTGTGTTAGTTTGCTAAGGATAATGGCCTCCAGCTCCATCCACATTTCTGTAAATGACATGATCTCATTATTATGGCTGCATACTATCCTGTGGTGTAAATGTGCCACATTTTCTTTATCCAGTCTGTCACTGGTGGCATTTAAGTTGATTCCATGTCTTTGTTATTGTGAACAGTGCCACAAGGAAAATTGGTGTGCATTTGTCTTTATGGTAGAATGATTTATATTCATCTGGGATGAATGGGATTGTATGGGTCAAATGATAATTCTGCTTTTAGCTCTTCGAGGAATTGCCATATTGCTTTCCTCAATGGTCGAACTAATTTACACTCTCACCAACAGTATATAGGGTTCCCTTTTCTCCACAACCTTGTGATATTGAGCTTTTTTCATATGCTTATTGGCTGCATGTATATCTTCTTTAGAGAAGTGTCTGTTCATGTCCTTTACCCACTTTTTGATGGGGTTGTTTGTTTGTTTTCTTGTAAATTTGTTTAAGCTCCTTATAGATGCTGGATATTAGACCTCTGTCAGATGCATAGCTTGCAAAAAGTTTCTCCTATTCTGTAGGTTGTTTGTTTACTCTGTTGATAGTTTATTTTGCTGTGCAGAAGCTCTTAAGTTTAATTAGATCCCATTTGTCAATTTTTGTTTTTGTTGCAATTACTTTTGTTGTTTTTGCCATGAAATCTTTGTCCATTCCTATGTCCAGGATGGTATTGCCTGGGTTGTCTTTCAAAGTTTTTATACTTTTGGGTTTTACATTCAAGTCTTTAATGTATCTTGAGTTGGTTTTTATATATAGTATAAGAAAGGGGTCCAGCTTGAATCTTCTGCATATGGCTAGCCAGTTATTCCAGCACCATTTATTGAACATGGATTCTTTTCTCTATTGCTTGTTTTTGTCACCTTTATTGAAGTTCAGGTGGTTATAGGTGTGTGGCATTATTTCTGGGCTCTCATTTCTGTTCCATTCGTCTATGTGCCTGTTTTTGTACCAGTACCATGCTGTTTTGATTATTCTAGTCCTGTAGTATAGTTTGAAGTCGAGTAACATGATTCCTCCAGCTTTGTTCTTTTTGCTTAGGATTGCTGTAGCTATTTGGGCTCTTTTAGTTGGTTACATATACATTTTAAAATAGTTTTTTTCTCATTTTGAAGAATGTGGTTGGTAGTTTTATAGGAATAGCATTAAATCTGTAAATTGTTTTGGGTAGTGTGGCTGTTTTAATATTGATTCTTCCTATTCATGAACATGGGATGTTTTTCCATTTGTTGGTGTCTTTTCTGATTTCTTTGAGCAGTGTTTTGTAGTTCTCATTGTAGAGATCTTTCACCTCTGTGGTTAGCTGTATTTCTAGGTATTTTGTTGTTTCTATGGCAACTGTGAATGGAATTACCTTTCTGATTTGGTTCTTGGCTTGGCTGTTGTTGATGCACAGGAATGCTAGTGGTTTCTATAAATTGATTTTGTATCCTGAAACCTTGTGAAGTTGTTTATCAGCCGAAGGAACTTTTTGGCCAAGACTACTGATTGGGATATGCAAGACCAGTTGCCTTCTCTGTGGAAATACATTATTGAGGTTTGCCTCCTTGCCTATTTGGAGTCTTTGGGTGGGCTTTGAAGCTAGCTGAATACTGTTTAAACTCCTGTGTCTGGCAGACCTAGCTCTGCTCTTTGCCAAAATTATCTGTGACAATTGTCTCCCTCCCTGGGTAGAATCTGGGGGTGGACTTTGAGGTTGCATGGGATGCTATGAAACTCCTGAGTATGGCACAACTAGCTCTTGCTCTTTTCTATAATTTGTTGCAGCAGTCATTTTCTTCCCTGGGCAAGATCCTGAGGTAAGATCTAAGACTGGTCTTGTAGGCTAGTTGTTTAGGGATTCAAGCAAAGTAGCACTTCCCTATGCTTCTGGGAGCAATCAGATCAGCTTTGTGGGTGGGCTGTGTTCTTAGCTGGAACTTCTGGTTGGGCACTGTTGCTGCCAGGTACATAGAGCTATCAGCAAGATCTGCATGCTTGTGTGAGCTCTGCCTCCTTGCTTTGTTTCTACCTGAACCCAGATGGTCTAGCCATGCCGTTTTTTCTTGTGTTTCCTTTAGGTACAATGGGAGTGGGTTTCCTGGGAAGTATCTTGGAATGCTAGGGAAGCTGGGTGTCCACCTCTGGTTCTCTTTTTTCTTTGTAGAAACCATGGGCCATAGGGAATTCTTGTGTGTGTGTGTGTTGGGGGGGGCGGCGGGCGGGGGGTGGCACTGTGCTGACTTGGGGGTTGAGATGAGAGAGGTAACATAGTCAAAGTGAGACCATTTCTCCTACACTTTCTCTGTGGTTTTTATTCCATTTTGTGGATCGTGCAGGTGATTCAGGGTTATTTCTATTTTTTTTAAATTGTTTTCACCAAGGTGTTCTTATCTTTGGATAGTGACTAGTTGAACTTTCTTTGGGGGTAGTGAAGCCTGGGACTTCCTATTCTACCATCTTGCGGATGTCACTCCCCCACTCTCATTACTTTAAATTTAGGAGATTCACCCCTACTGCCCTCTTTGAGGTTAGGATTCAGGTATTTTACTTTCTGTATTTGTATAACCCAGCACAGTGACTGGCACATACTAAGTAGTGAATGAACAAATGAGAGTTAATTTAAAGAGACAATTTAGAAAGGTGAGCAGAAGGTCATAGAAAAGCAAGATTTTGATAAGCTACTTCCCTCTAGACTCAATTTAAAATCTGACTTGTTCAAAAACCTTTCCCAGAATAACAGCCTGCCTGCTCTCTAATTCTACAGAAATCATTCTGTTATTTGTCATTCTCCCAGCTGTTAGAGACACTCTTTGTATCAAATGGTTTTGCCCTTGTAGATATACTACTTTGCATTTTTAACATCATGTTATTAATAATTTTGCCTGCAGAGGCAAGTTCTTTGTACTTCTTAATAAAAGTTTTGCCTCCTCAAAGTGAAGTCTTCATTTTATTTCATTTTTCTTAATTCTCCTCCTTCATGTTATATATAGCACAGTGTGCTGCTTTTAGGAGAAACTGCATACACACTTGTTGAAAAGATGAAATTAAAGAGATAATCAGGTATATTGAAATTTTATTTCTTTTGTTCTTCTCTCATATGATTATTTACAAGAAATCAAAATGGTATTAGGCACACTTTTAATTTTAAAAAGTTGATTTATATTCAAAAAGTTAGTATGGTTATTATCTTGAATTTATAAGGAAAGGTGCTCTTTGAGTTTCTGTGAAAAGTAAAGGTCAAACCATAAATAATTAGGTGTATTAATGCTGGCTATTCCTGTCAGACATGAAACAGAGAGGGAATGTATATATTTTCTATGGAAAGACCTTTTGGTCACAAATCACCTTTCAGACATTCTTGACAAATTGATAGCAAGGACTTTTTTTTTTTTAATAGACTTGCTGAACATTTTTAAAAAAAGAATAGTATTTGTTGCATTTCTTGAAATAATACAGGTGAATTTCTTAATTCCTAACTGATTTGATCCTTGAAGGTGTGAAGTAGTTTGTGAAAAAAGGAGGGAGCCATTGTAATATCATCACAGAGAAATGATTTATTTATTTGAATGTAGGCAATTCAATATTATCATATTTCCTTGGCACACTGAAAATACACATCTTATGCATTAATAGCAGATTCTGAGACTTTCTTACAAATAATAGTAGAGATGCTTCTGAAGTACCAAACTCACATTGTGGGAGAGGCTGCCCATTGACAACACAGACTTTGTACTTGACCTTTAGGTCTGCTAGGTAGGTATTGACAACAGGGAAGATTTCATGTCATTATCCTAATATGTATGTGTCTTTTTTTTTTTTTTTTCCAGAGACATAATCCACTGTCAGATAAGCGGGAGTGCAGTGGTGCAATCATAGCTCACTGCAGCCTCCAACTCCTGTGCTCAAGCAATCCTCTTGCTTTAGCCTCTTGAGTAGTTAGGATTACAGGTATGAGCACCATGCTTCGCTGTTGTAATATACCTCTTTTGTAGTTATTTTCCTCCGACCTTTTTTCAACCTTTGGAAGCTCATAAAAATGCTCTTTTCTTATTGTCCAAGTAGATTACACAGAAGCATTTCCACTTTAAGAGAATATTTTCTTTATACGATACTGTCTGTACTAATTAATCAGCAACTTGTGCTACAAATGTTCCACTGGATCAGTAAGCTCCGGGCTTGGTGAAGGCTGTGACATGTCTGTAACTTTGGAACCAATCTAACTTATCACTAGTTTACTTCATCTCTGACAGAAATATTACTTATTATGAATATGGACATGCTTAAGAGTATCCTTTAGTTTCAAGTGTTTTATCTTATTCACAACCTTCTTTTTGCTTTCAGTTAAATACATGTTATTATATATTGGTTGAAGTTCAACATGTTGACCTTGCCTCATTCTTATTTCCAAAAGTATTGTGTGGGAGATTTCATGTTTTTTTCTTTGCAAGATTTTTCTTGAAACAATTTTCTACTATTTGAAAAACCCAATGTGTAGATTTTGCCCTACAAAGTGCTTAATAATTTAAGGTATATGTAGGTTCAAGAAGTGGAATTGAAATAGCTAAATTTGTCATGTTTTGTTTTGGGGATTTAAAAAAGTGGTCTTAATTCTATCTGTATCCAGAACCATTTTTTCCCTGACATGTCCTTTCCTTTGTGTGTTTTGGTAAGTTATTTCCTACAAAATACAGAATCACTGTGTTTCATTTCAGCATTCTATTTTATATTATTTACTTCATCGCAATGATTGGAGCATGACATCAAGGCTCTCTGGGCTGATCCAGGGAGCAAGCCCTTTTGATAAGGTGGGAAACAGTGTGCTGCTGTGAGATAACTGCCTCTTCTCCTATGTAGGTCTCTCCCAGTCTCACCTCTAAATGAAGCTGCCTCATGTCTTCAACAACCTACTGAAGACCCAGTCCGCAATAAAATAGCCAAGAGGCAGATTACATCTAGTGGGGGGATGTAGAGATCTCACAGATCACCGAAATCAAGGGGAAACTATCTTTCCCACCATCCCTCTCCATTCAAAAAAGAAGTAAAGTAAATGACAAGGAAATGCATAATAGGCCAAAAAAAAAAAAAAAAAAAAAAAAAGGCAAATAAAGCTGAAAAAGAAAAGGTACTTGTTTGTTTAGCTTAGTCCTCATCACTAAAAGTGTTCACTCACACTGGCCACCTTAGAGAGTAGGTTCAGAGAGCATGGTTTTTGTCATTTGAAGTTTTGAACATGTAAACAGACAGATAAGAGATTTGCCAACAGTTAAACAATAATCATTGAACCAATAAAGGAATAAATATTCATATTTGACAGAATGGTTAACATATGCTTATGTAATGCCTCTCATGTGCCTGTCACTATTCTCACCATTATAAATAGTAATTCATTTAATCCTCATAGCAACTCTAGAGGTAAGTATAATTATTCTTCTTCTTTCCCTGCATGGGGAAACTGAGACACAAAGCAGTTAAGCAACTTGCTCATGTCACTCACTTTGTAAGGGGCAGAGCCAAGATAGAACCTAGATACTCTGGGACTCAAGAGGCCAACACTTAATGACTGTGCTGTGCTCCCTCCAGATGTTTCCGAGGCATCCAAATGAGGAGTTCCAAAGCTGATGTGGGCAATGTCAATGACATTGTCTGTGACTTCTTAATGACCTCACCCTGGTAGTGCTTTAGTCCTTTCATGGAAAACTTATTTATTCCTATCTGGATATAGCTCATATTGAAATTTGATTTATTGTATAAGCTATTTGAGATGCTGACAACCTTGCTATGACAAGAGAGGGGACTGGAGAAGTGAGCACAACTAGATCATGGTGGACCTTGTGTGCCAAGCCAAGAAACATCGGCTTTATCCTGAAAATAATAAGAAGTCATTAGAATTCATTCTCTCTCTCTTTCTCTCTCTCTCTCTCTGTGTGTGTGTGTTTATAAATTATAAATACATGTGGAGAGGGACTCTAATATATATAGCTGGTAAATACTATGTATTAGGGTTGATAGTAAGAAAAACTAATTTTCAAATAAATATTTGTACATAGAATTATAAATGTATGCCTTACAAATCACTTAATATTCCACCAAAAGGCATGTTTTGACACAGGTCTCTGCCTCTGAACATTACTCTGTCTCCCTGGAAAAATTTTCCTATTTTTTCCCACCAAGTTAACTTATCTCTCAAGATTCAGTTATAATAGTCTCTTTGGGAAGAATCCTTTGACTTTACCTTCCCTCTGTCACCTATAGAATAACTCAGGAGCAGCCCATCCTGTGTGTGCCCACAAGACCCTCTGAAGCCCTTTCATTGTACCTGCCACATTCTTCAGCAATAACTGGTTTTCTTGCTAGTTTTTTTCCCCACTGAACTGTGATTGGAAGACAGAGATGGAATATTTTAGCTGTGTCTATCTGGGGGCTCTAAGCGTCTGGCAAAGTGGAGATCCTCAGTGTGTGTTAGTTGAATAGATGGACAAATGGGATGTGGAGTTCCTATTTATTCTACAGGTTGTGATTATATATGGGAATCAACCCTCTTCAGCATTAGTTCAGGAACTATTGTGGAAGTAGAATTTCTAGAATGGAGTCAATGGAGGGGGAGAGAGAGAAAGAGAAGAGAGAGGAGTGGAGGTGGCGTGGCTGAGACCTGACCTGTCTTATAGAATGAATATCATGTAAAAGAGAACTGAAGAATTTGAAGAACAATCAATAACCTTTTTGTTTACTGAAAATTCTTGTTCAGTTATTACAGGCCAGGCATTATGGAGGATACCGACTAAAAGGAATAAGTTCCAGTTCTCCAGTGCTCTCAAATGTAAGAAAAACAACAATTTTAGGATCAAGCACTTGAATTTTGACAGTTTCATTAACTTCAACCTCTTCAAGGCAGGGTAAGAGAATAAACACAAGAAAGGTTGGGAGTTCAAGGGAGAATGAAATCTTCTTCAGGTGGAGAAACCAGAAGCGTCTTCATGGGGTAGACAGCCTTTCAAATGAGTATGAAAAGAGGGCATGATATCAGCTGCAGAGACAGGTCAAGAGGGCAGCTTAAGCCAGTTCTGCAGAAGTGAGAACCCCTAGGGCATGTTCTGGAACAAACAATAAACCATTCTGGCTGGATCCTAGTGGGGACAGGGGTTGCTGATGAGGACTTTGAATGTGAGGCCAATGGTGGGCAATGTGGAGCCCTTGATAATTTCTGAGCAGAGGAAACATTTGATTGGAATTTCTTTTATTTTTCATTTATTAATTTATTTTTTAAATGGAGATGAAGTCTCACTGTGTTGCCCAGGCTGGTCTTGTACTCCTGGGCTCAAGTGATGCTCCTGAGTCGGGCTCCCAAAGTGCTGGGATTACAGGTGGGAGCCACTCTGCCTGGCCTGATTGGGACTTGTTATAGGAAGAATCTGATATCAGTTTGAGAATGGATCGGTATGCTCTACTTCCCTTTGCCTCTGCTTTTCCCTTTCCTCTCAACTGGGCTCATGAATATGACACATGTTTATTAAGCCTCTGCTGCATGGATACTGTGCTAGGATGTAGGATATCAGGAAGAGAGACATATAATCCTTGGGTTCAAGGGGCTTATTCTGATGCTCACCAAGTCACTTCCCAAATTGGTGCCTTCCTCTGGTTTGCCTTCAATACAGTTAGGCAGTATTTACGTGGTATTCTGTGGAGTATATGTATTGGTATCTTTATGTATCTAGAAAGAGATTTATTATAAGGTATTGGCTCACATAATTATGGAGGTTGAGAAGTCCCACAACCTGTTGTCTGCAAGCTGGAGACTCAGGAGAGTGGATGGTATAGTTTGAAGGCCTGAGAGCTAGAGAGTCAATGGTGTGAACTCCAGTCTGGATTTGCAGGCCTGAGGACCAGGCACATTGAGGGCAGGAGAAGATAGATGTCCCAGCTGAAGCGGTCAAGCAGAGAACAAATTCAGCCTTCCTCCATCTTTTCATTCAATTCAGGCCCTCAGTGAACTGGATGATACCCGACCACATGGAGAGGACCATCTGCTTTAACTCAGTCTACCAATTCAAATGCTAATCTCTTCCAGAAATACTCAGAGACATGCCCCTGAATAATGTTTAACCAGAGATCTGTGCATCCCATAACCCAGTCAAACTGACATATGAGACTAACCATCGGAGGCAGCTATTGACATGTGCCCCTTAGTGTTGTACAACGCACTGGCAGTGTTCCTAAGCCTTAAGAGAGGCAGTTATCTCTGGTTCTGAACCCATTACTGCTGATTTGCTCTTGATGTTGACCTAGAGGTAAATGTGGTATCATGAAGAGTCCTAAGCTAAGAGTTAGATGGTCTGTTTTCTCAGCCTGACTCCACCACTAATTAAAACTCTGACCTCATGTCAATGCCTTAACCTCTCTGAGACTCAGTTTTATCATTCTTAAATGGGCATAATGCCACCAGCTCTGTCTACCTGGCAGAGCTATAGTGAGCTCAAATGAGACATGTATAAGTATTGTGTTTTGACTGTTAAAAAGTCCTATGCACTTTTATTGTCACTTTTATATTTACCATTAGAGAAGATTGTTGTGGAACTTACCTGCTGTGTTATGGCATAAAGAATATTGCTTAATTTTAAGGCTTAAAAATTATCTAGTAAACCACCCATGAAATCTTGAATTTGCCTCTAGTGTCAAAGATACAGACTCAAAAAAAAAAAAAAAGAATTAAAGATTTAAATCAAAACTAGGCCAAAGCTTAGCCCTGTAACTGGTGATAGAACTTGCGCGATAAGGCCACTGTAGTCAGTTTTCCTGCATTGAATTTGCTAAAAGCAATTTCCTGTTTTTAACCCAAGTAGACAGCCCTGGTCCCCAAGGGGTTCATTAGCTTGGTGTTCCATGGGCAGTCTCTTTCCTGCTATTTGTTGGCAGCATGAAGGCACAATAGCAGATGGGGGAGGTTCAGCCTCACCTTTGTTGTTAATACTTACAATCTTATTAAAGGTTAAAGAAATACATGATCAGCTAACTCCTTGTATTACTAAAAACTGATTTACCAGCATCACATCAAATATTTACCTTGCCCTAAGCTACCAGTAATTACAAGCTGATATTGTTCAGGCTCAAACAAACACAGAGTAATGAATTTCTGCTAATTATTAGGCACTGATGAAAAATGTGATGTGCCCACTCCCAGACTTATCCTGGGCATCTCATCTTTCTGCACAAGGGAAAATTTCAATTGATATGATATATTCTATGCTGCCGGAAAGCACTTCAGTGGTGTCAACCAGAAGTAATTACCAGTGTATCTGGAAAAGTTATTAAAATGGCTTAAAATTAAGATTTTGGTTTTCCATAGTTATTTCTATGCAAATACGTCATATTTTTCAACTGACATGGGTGTCTTAATTAAAAACAGGCTAAAGTTTTAGAATAACAAGAGATTTTTAAAATCCACTAAACCTTACACTATAAAAATAATGATTCCAGCCTTAGCTGCAAATGAAAGTAATCTTTCTTCTTGTAGATCTTGCTGGGCTTTAAAAAAAGTTACATTGCACCGTGTTATTGAATCATGCATTTCCTGATAAAGTGCTCAAATATTTCAGATACTTTACTTCGCTTTGCAAGAAGACGAGTGAGTCTGCTGTCTGTCTGTTCTCTCTGTGAGAGCCAGGCGATGGCTTCTTATTTTTCCCTATGGTTGGCACCATCAAGGGGCATCCAGAGATGACTGATTTTTTTCCCCTCCTAACTTAGAGGGAGGGCGAAAAGAGTACAGAAACCTACCGTAGGCCCAGACCCCAAAGCTTGAGGCCCTCCTTCTTTCTTTGCGGTAAATATTTCTTGCTTCTGTTTTCCTTAACTCTTCAAGGTGATCATATATAGAGTGTCTGATAGATACATCAGGGAGTCTTTAATTCTCTGTTAATTCCTTTAGGCCCAACCTGGGAATTAATTATAAACCAAGGGTTTTTAGGGTGGTCATATACTCAATAGGTAGGACCTGTTACCTCATTGCATTTCCCCTCTCTCCTTTTTGGAAGTTATGTGCTCTAAATCCATTCTCTCAGTGGTTATCCTAGCCATTTTAACATGTATATGCAAAGTTTAAAGTTACATATGTAGCATCTATATTACTTTAAAAAGCCTTTGGTATCTTAACCCAAGGCAGGAGTAAGGTGAAAATTCTAGTTGTTGCTGCAAGCTCAGTAGGGAAAAATTTACACTAGAGAGAACTCCACATGAAAACAGCTCCATTCTCCGTCTTCTTCTCTCCTCCTTCTGTACCTGCTTCCTGGACAAATGCAGTAATTCCTAGGGCTTCAGTTATCCCATAACCATGCACCTTTCAAAAGCACTTCTCCAGCCCACGCCTCTCTTGCAAGGTTCAGATCCTGTTATCTGCTGGATACTGCCACCTCAGTGTCAAAACACATCCAGAACTGTGTCTATTTCCCACCCTTGCCTTCCTTGGGACAGTCATCAAACTGCTTATATTCTTAATCTTGGTTATTGGTACTACCATTCAGCCAGCTGCTAGAGCCAGAAGTCAGAGCACTGTCCCTAACTACCCAACATTTCTCATTCTCAATTTCTCCAAGTTATGCTTCTAACCATAATGTGGTGTCTGTCAAATTGTACCCTCCCACCCCCAGCGTCCATTTACTCCTCTAGTATCAGTAGCACCGTTACTGACTCTCTATGTAAAATTAGAGCCACAGTGAAACCAGGTGCAAAAGGAGAGATCAGTAATATGGATCCTGTCTTTATTTAACATTTTGATATTTTGTTCGTCACAGATTTCCTTGTGTTAATTTAGATTTTAAAAAAATATTGCACTAAAATAATATTTATTTTGATTACAGAGTTTTTGGGTGCCCCTTCAAATTTTGTGTATGATGTGGCCAGTGCCTCACTTGCCTTACCCTAGTCCAGGTCCTGGGTGTGATTCTGGAAATTTCTATGTGGAATCTGAAAATGAAGGCAACCCAGATGAAGACTGGGGAGAACTTAAGCCCTGATGCCATAATTTGAACCATGACTTGAACTGTGCCTGAAGCCTACACTTGGATCTTTCAGTTTCATGAAACAATGAATATCCTCCTTTTATTTATTTATTTTTATTTTTATTTTTTGCCTAAACCAGTGTTTTTTACTCTCAGCAGAAAAGATCTTGAATGATAAATTGGGCATTGAAGGTTCCTTATGACATGGCCACTCCTTGTACTTCTCTGGCCTCATCCCTTACTAGTTCATGGGAGCATCCCATGCCTCTGTCACATTGCAAGTCATTCTGGTTGCTGAATGCACTGTGCTGTCTTGTACTATCTTCCTCTGTGCACAGCGTGCCCTCTCCTGTGGACATTCTGGAATGTTCTTCCTCACCTGGTCTATCTGATGAAAACCTACTTATTTTTAAATACACAGTTTAAATGTCACCCAATATGTGACTGAATTACATCCATGGTTATTTTCTTTTGTTCCAGAGGTTACTATATTTTTCCCCAAACATATAACAAGTCATCCAGTTGTAATTGTGTTAAATTCCCTACTCAATCTATTCTCCTTTGCAGAGTTAGACTTTTTCTCCCCAAGTGAAATATAATGCAACATAACTGTGGAAATTAAAAACGTGGAGCACTCTGATAAGTAGTGCCAAATTCTAGATGTCTCTTCAGAGAGGCTCTAAGTGCCTTCTCACTCTTTCTATTAATACACACTGGCTCAATAATGGAATTTTTCTTCTTATAAAATAAATATGGTATTTAATAACATAAATGGTGAGTGCTGAGTTTTCTTTATTTTAGGCCATCCTAAGGCCTCATTATTAGGAAAAGAAAATGAAAAAAGGAAATAGTTTAGTAGACCCCAAACTTCCAAGACTTACACGCCCACTTCCGTGGTATTTTTTTGTTCATGAATCCACAATTCACACAGATTGTCTTCTGCTTGGAAAACCATTTTTCCCCTTCTAGCTTCGATTTTACACTGCATGATTGACAGCTTCAGAACATATGCTACCTCATCTGCTACACGGGGAAAAGAGTAATCACTTTACAAGGTTAGAGCCCAAAGTGCCATTCCAGATACAATGAATCCACCTTTTTTCCTACAGTTCTGAATTTTGCACTTGGATTTCCTAAGCTATGGAAGGGTGGTGAGAACAAAGAAGACAAAAGCAAGGCTGGCACTTGAAGGTCTTTCCAGGGTTCTTAGCGATTGAAGTTTGAGCGTCCAAGTTTCTGCTATATGGTGCACATGCTCAGTCCTTCAAGGCTCCTGTCCCTAGGTGTGAGCCTGTTAGGATCCTGGGCCCCCTTGGGAAAACTTTGCAGGTGTGAGTCTCTTTGACCCTTTCCAAGAGCCTCCTGTCATCACAGCTAATGGAATGTGAGGGAAGGCAGGTGATATGGTTTGGCTTTGTGTTCCCACCCAAATCTAATCTTGAATTGTAATCCCCATAATCCCATGTTGTCAAAGGGGAGACCAGGTGCAGGTAATGGAATCATGGAGGTGGTTTCCCCCATGCTTTTCTCATGATAGTAAGTGAGTTCTCGGGAGATCTGATGGTTTTATGAGGGGCCTTTCCCCCTTCTCTGGGCAATTCCTCCTGCTGCCTTGTGAAGAAGGTGCCTTGCTTCCCTTTTGCCTTCCCCAGGATTGTAAGTTTCCTGAGTCCTCTCTGCTGCACTGAGTCAATTAAACCTCTTCCCTTTATAAATTACCCAGTCTCAGGTATGTCTTTATTTGCAGTGTGAGAATAGACTAATACAGGGAGCTGGGGAGAAAGGACAGAACTCACCTTTGGGAATATTTTGAAGAAGGCTCCTTCTCAGATCTGTCTCTGCGCCCCTGTTTCCTTGCCACTTAGCCCTTTTGACCCATCCTCTCATGCTGTCTCCTGCATATATAAAGCTCCCAATTCTGAGACTCCCTCAAATCTGCTTTCCTCAAAGAGGCCCATGCTCCAAAATCACCTCCCCTGCTTTCTGGAGCAGCCTTACGTATTTGTGCCAGAGGAGACCTAAGGGATCATGTTGTCAATCCACAAACATTTCCCCATTAAGATAGTATTTGCTGTAGGCTTTTCATCTTTTTATCAGGCTAAGAATGCGGTCTTTGATTACAAATATGTTAGGTGTTTTTTAAAAATCATGGATTGATGTTAAATTTTATCAAATCATTTTCTGCATTGAGAGAGTTATGTGGTATTTCTCTTTTAATTAATGTTGTAAACTCTATTTATGGATTTTCTAATATGAAAATCCATAAATTGCATATTGGGAAAACCCTAACTTGATAATGGCATATTGGTGGATATCTTGAAAACATTGCTCTATTGTCTTTTATCCAATGTAACTGTTGAAAAATCAGATATCAATCTTTCTTGATCTTTTTTTGTACTGGTTGCTCATTCTTTCTGTAAGATTTAAAGTTTTCTTTTTGTGTCGACATCTTCAAATTACACTAAAAGAGATTTTTTTTTTTCTCTCTCCCCATTGACACTCTACCCTATGGCCCTTTCAATCTAAGGTCTTTCATTTTTTCTGTTTTAATTTCAGGAAATTTATTTTCATTATTTCTTCAAATACTTCTAATCACCTTTGAAAAACGTTTTATCTTTGAAACTTCAAACCCACACAAAAATTGAAATATCTTCTTCATTTTCATGTTTTTCTCTGTCCAAGATTCCTATTATTTGGATATTAGCATTTCTACTTGTACGTTCCGTTTTTCTTAGCTCTGTTGTATATTCCATTGCTTTGTCTTTTCTTTCTTTTTTGCAGGAGGTTGCCACAATCAATTCTTCTAGCTCTCCAATTGGTCCCCTGGCTGTTTCCATTCTGTTATTAATTTTTCTATTGCATTCTTTATTTCACTATTCTATACTATATATCTCATATTTCTTCTTGATTTTATGTTTTCTCCTTACCCACAAAACAACTCATCAGGTCAGAACTTCACCCTTTCCCCCTCCCTGTATAATAAGCTACCTTAGGAAGACACTGTCCCTCCAGGGTTATTCATAGCCCTGGGGCTGTGTTGGCAAGGATGGGGAAACAACTGCCAGGAGCAGTCAGTCTTCACCCATTTTCCTTCGCTCCTCTTGTAAGCCTAGGGGTTCCATTCCGCCCTGATTTTACTCCATTAGACACCTGGGCCAGGTGTGAGGCAGGCACCGCGTCCTAGGGCAGTGGCGAGGAGGGTGTGTGGTAGTGCAGAGCAGTGCTTCTTCCTCTTACCCCAGGGTCTCTCAGGGTTTCTCCATTTTCTCATGGTAGTTGCCACTCTTTAAGGGCAGGACTAGCAGATAGGCTGGCTTGACACTTTGGTCCATTAGCTGTTCCTTTGCTCTGCTGCACTGTCCAACTCCAAATGGGCTTGTTCAGAGGTTGAGAAAAGCCCCAGGCCAATTTTCAAAAGATCTTTCTATATTAAGAAGTGAAGAAGTAGCCAAATATGACTAAGAAAATTGGACTAAGAAAACATTTAAAAGTTTTACTTTTAATAACACTTTTCATGTAACAGATACACTGATTATGCTTTAAGCTTAATTTGGAGACCACATACCAAATCTAAACTGGGGCCGTTTCTCAGATATGAAACAGTTCTCTTTTTCTCACCTATGTTAGCCCTGCCCTTATCTGGCTGGAGTCTGGCATTGGGCCATACAGTTAAGTCATTTTGCTCTCCCTTTTTACTGAATTTCAGTTGATAGCACTTTTAAAAAATCTGAGCTCTTCCTAATTGATTACAGCCAATTTCTCATTAGGGAGCCTGCAGATTTTCCTTGGAGGTATATGAGATGGCTATTTGAAACTGCATGTGCTTTCTACTGTTACACTTCTTTAGTTACTGGCAAACAATAGCTGCAGACCAAGACTGTTCACTGAACTTTCTCTTCCCTCTCTGGTTGAGTTCTTTCTATCCCAGGTACAGCAATCAGGGGACTGCTCCTGAAGGCTTGGGAACCAGAACCTAGGGACTAGCCTTAGCCCAATCTGACCGGTCATTGTCTCTCCCAGGCGGCTAAAGAGGCTGCATGTTAATACCTAACGTGGCCTGATTCAAGAGCTTTTCCTGGATTTTCAGTGGTACTGGATCTAGGCTGGGGATCAAACTCAGATGCCCTAATGTGAAAAGTGTGAGAAAAGTTGGTAGGTGAAAAAATAACAATTATGGCCGTGCGCGGTGGCTCACACCTGTAAATCCCAGCACTTTGGGAGGCCGAGGCGGGTGGATCACGAGGTCAGGAGATCCAGACCATCCTGGCTAACACGGTGAAACCCCGTCTCTACTACAAATACAAAAAATTAGCCGGGCGTGGTGGCAGGCGCCTGTAGTTCCAGCTATTCGGGAGGCTGAGGCAGGAGAATGGCGTGAACCTGGGAGGTGGAGCTTGCAGTGAGTCGAGATCGCCTCACTTCACTCCAGCCTGGGCGACAGAGCAAGACTCCGTCTCAAAAATGAAAAAAAAAAAAAAAAAAACCAATTATGAAGATGAGATTTGCCCAGGTACTGTCAATTTATAATTTCTGAATCTCATGTTCTACATTAATAAAAAAAGAAGGCTCAGAGAGGTTGCAACAGAAGTAGTAAAACTGTGCTAGATCTTAAAAGCTGTGAATGAGAAGAAATCACTCAAAATAATTATTTCAGAAGGCCCATCTAATTTTCTCAAATAGATGGAAAAAAGTACAAACCACTCTATATTCCTAAAATTGCTGACCACTAAAATTGTGTCTCTTGTTTATTTGCTGGTAGAAAAACTCGGAGAATCTTCAGGGAGAAAAATATATTTTTCCTTAGCGTCTTAACATTTCTAAATACTCAAGCATGAAAATTTAATGAGAAAGAAACTTGTACATAATTTGTTTTTTATTTCTGCATTTAAACAATGATTTTATGACTATCCTGGATATTTATAAGTCTTTATTCACAAATTTCTCTTAAAAACTCTCTCAATTCTCTTAAAAAATTTCTCCACCCACACACCAGTGGTTCCAGGACTTACTGTTCTCCTTTATCAAAACCCTTCTTGAACTGATATTTTTTAATATAAGAAAATAATCTGATAAAACAAATGTAAGCTTACTTTTTGGCTACTACACAAGGTGTTTCTGCTTAGCCTAATGAGTCTCTAATGGGTCAAATCTCTATCAAATGGTAAGAGAGGCTGTGTGTGAAAATAGGCAGCCATAGGTGCTTGAATTATAGATGGAGGGTTTTAGGAGAGGCATTGGAGCAGGATTTCTGAATCTCAGCACTACTGACATTTTAGGCCAGATCATTCTTTATTGTGGGGGACTGTCTTGTGCACTGTAGGATGTTTAGCAGCATCTCTGGCCTCTACTCAGTAGGCCAATAGATGCTAGGAGCAGTTTGCCCACACTCCAGTTGGGACAATAAAAAATATATGCCAAATGTCCTTGTGGGGGTATGTATATGTATGTGTGTGCAAAATCTCCATTGGTTGAGAACCACTGCTGTTATTCGTTATAACAACAAAAGAAAACCAGCAGTAGCTGTTTTATGGAATATTTTATTAAGTATTTTATTGAGTATATCCCATGAGACAGGTGCTATAATAAGATCTCTCTGTGTGTGTGGGTGTGTGTGTGTACATAATCTCTGTGGTTCTCAAAGTGTGGTTCTTAATTTAACAGCATTAATAAATTCTAGGCCCTATCTGCCAAAGTGGAAACTGGAGGTTGGCCGGGAGGAGTGAGGCCCAGAAATCTTTTTAGCAAGCCTTCCAGGTGATTCTGATGCTTGATTCAGGTTGAGTTTCAGAACCTTTGAGGGGTGTGTGTGTGTGTATGTGTGCGTGTATAAAGGGTCAATAATAAAGCGACAGCACAGATTTCTATGAGAATCAAAATAAACAAATGCTAGTAATATGGCTATCAGTTATTGTGTACATTCTTCCTTTTCTAAATTATCACTGTGCTACAGTAACAATTGTTATATTAAAAGTGTAGAAAAAGCTCTACAGATGTGCTGTAGCTTCATTGTGCATGCACTGTAATTGTTTTCTCAGGATTTAAAACAACTTAGGAGAACTAAGCAAACCTATCCTGAGAGAGACACTGAGGAGGAAAAGATGAATATGAGCTCAGAGTCCATCAAAAGAGATACCATGTAAACATAATTCAGCGCGTTTTTAGGCATTTGCAGATAACAGGGAAAAGTGAGTGTGTGTTGGGGTCTGGTCATAGGGATGTGTCTCCTGCTCTGAAAACCCAGACTCCCTTAATGATGACAGCACTTCATGAACTTTCGCACTTTTAATCCATTAATCACCCTACATGGGAAGAACTAGTATATACATTTTATCAATGTATAAAATAAGACATAAGAAAGTTAAAACTTGCCCAGAATCATAGGCATAGTGAAAGGCAGAACTGGCATTTGAATCTAGCTCTATATGATTTAAAATCTTGTAGGCTTCAGCACTAGGCTCCACCACCTCTCTCTAATCAGTACCGGAAGGTCATCAGGCCCTGAGTGGCTGGCATTTATTAATTAGAATGTACTTGGGGCTGATTGGGGCACCAGAATGTCAATTTACTAATCTACAGTGAGAAGGAGCTTCACAGGAGCCAGAGTGTATGATTAGGTCCGTATGAGCAGATCATTCCCTTCCACACCCCCGCCCCCCCATTTTTGGGTACCAAATCAGTAAGCAGGTCAAAATGAAAAATGTAGTTAATCTCAGGGTAACATCCCTTAGTGATATTGCTCCAGGGGCTCCCCACCTCTAGATGCAGCTGTGATGTGGGCCAAGGTACTCCAGGTCAGCATTTGCTCTTTTTTTTTTTTTTTCCTATGGGGGCAGTTCTGAATGTTTTCTATGGAGTTTTTCTCTATTTTTCTCTTTTTCTGGACTTCAGATATTCCACAGCTTTAACATAATCATAAACTTTGCTTTGAGTTACCCTCCAATTACTTAATTTGAGGAAGTTCTCCAGCTGCTATGACAGATAATTTCTCCCAGCAAAGTTGATTTTGTAGTTTGACTCTCAGAGGAAGATCTTATTTTTCTTATTTTCAAGTTCTTGGGAGATAGCTTTCTGCAGTCTTCCAGTATCAATGAGATTAGTGGATAAAATATAAGTACATTTAAATATTTATTACTTTTAATGGCCCAAACTGTAATTACTTTTGCACCAACCTGTAACTCAATTAAAAAGCATATTTATTATATCTTATAAATATTAAATTTATTTTGACAAACTGTGAATAAAGGCAGACATAAAAATTCCAAACATTTATTGAACTTTTATTAATAACAATTTAGCCAGTATGCTGTGGTATAATCCCAAAGTTTTGTAGCTGGTGTGTGTTCTGACTGGTAGGTGACTATGCCATATTGATGGTAAAATATTTTGAATGTCATCCCTGGCTTCTATGAGGTTCTGGACACTGTTCTAGGTGCTTTCACAAAAGTTAGTCAGTTGGGTTTCAGTATTAAATTATATTTTCTCCTACAATCCTGATGGCTATAACTCTGGCATTTTTGAAAGTTTAGGATCTACTCAAAATCTATAGTAGTTTTTTGTTGTTTCCAGCTTTTATTTTGGGTTCAAAGGGTACATGTGCAGGTTTGTTGCATGTTGTGGGGGTTTGATGTACAGATATTTTTGTCACTCAGGTAATCAGCATAATATCTCATAGGGAGTTTTTCAGTCCTCACCCTTCTCCTACCCTCCACCCTCAAATAGGCCCTAGTGTCTTCTTTGTGTCCATGTGTACTCAATATTTAGCTCCCACTTATAAGTGAAAACATGTGGTGTTTGGTTTTTTGTCCCTGTGTTGGTTTGCTAAGGATTATGGCCTCTATCTCCATCCATGTTGCTGCAAAGGTCACAATCTCATTTTTTCTTATAGCTGCATAGTATTCCATGGTGTATATATGCTACATTTTCTTTATCCAGTCCACCATTGATGGCCATCTAGGTTGCCTCCATGTCTTTGCTATTGTGAATAGTGCTATGGTGAACATATACGTGCAAGTGTCTTTATGGTAGAGTGATTTATATTCCTTTGGGTATATCCCCAGTAATGGAATTGCTGGGTGAAATGGTAATTCTGTTTTGAGTTATTTGAGAAATCTCTGGACTGCTTTCCACAGTGGCTGAACTAATTTACATTCCCACCAGCAGTGTATAAGTATTCCCTTTTCTCTGCAAAGTGGCCAGCATTGGTAATTTTTTGACTTTTTGGTTATAGCCATTCTGACTGGTATGAGATAGTATCTCATTGTGGTTTTGATTGACATTGTCTTAATGATTAATGATATTGAGCAGTTTTTCATATGCTTGTTGGTCGTGTGTGTCTTCTTTTCAGAAGTGTCAGTTCATGTCCTTTGCCCATTTTTTTTTTAGTGGGGTTATTTTTTTGCTTGATTTGAGTTTCTTATAGATTCTGGATATTAGACCTTTGTCAGATGCATAGTTGGCAAGTATTTTCTCCCATTCTGTAGGTTGTCTGTTTACTATGTCAATAGTTTCTTTTGCTGTACAGAAGCTCTTTATTTTAATTAGGTACCACTTGTCAATTTTTAGTTTTTGTTGCAGTTGCTTTTGGAGTCTTCCTCGTAGAATCTCTGCATGGGCTGATGACTAGAATGGTATTTCCTAGATTTTCTTCTATGGTCTTCATTGTTTTAGGTTTTACATTTAAGTCTTTAATCCATCTTGAGCTGATTTTTATAAATGGTGAATGATAGGGGTTCAGTTTTGACCCTCTGAAAGATAGGGATCCTGTTTTGACCAGCTGCATATGGCTATCTAGTTATTCCAGTACCATTTATTGAATAGAGAATACTTTCCCTGTTGCTTGTTTCTGTTGGATTTGCCAAAAATCAGATGGTTTTAGGTGTGTGGCTTTATTTCTGGGTTCTCTAAAGTGTTCCATTGGTCTGTGTGTCTGTTATTCTATCAGTGCCATGCTGTTTTAGTTACTGTAGCCTTGTAGTATAGTTTGTGTTTTAGTTACTGTAGCCTTGTAGTATAGTTTGAAGTTAGGTAGTGTCTTGCCTCCAGCTTTGTTCTTTTTGCTTAGAATTGCTTTGGCTATTCAGGCTCTTTTTTGGTTCCAAATGAATTTTAGAATAGTTTTTTCTAATTCTGTGAAAAAGGTCATTGGTAGTTTGATAGAAATAGCACTGAATCTGTAAATTGTTTTGGGCAGTATGGCCTTTTTAACAATATTGAGTCTTCCTATCCATGAGCATGGAATGATTTTCCATTTACATGTGTTGTCTTTGATTTCTTTCTGCAGTGTTTCCTAATTCTCATTGTAGAAATCTTTCACCTCCCTAGTTAGACATATTCCTAGGTATTTTATTCTTTCTGTGGCTATTGTGAATGTTACTATATTCTTGATTTGGCTCTCAGCTTGGATGTTGTTGGTGTATAGAAATACTACTAATTTTTTACATTGATTTTGTATCTTGAAATTTTGAAGTTCTTTGTCAGATCTAGGAGCCTTTGGGCAGAGACTATGGGGTTTTCTAGGAATAGCATCATATTGTCTATGAAAAGAGATTGTTTGAGTTCCTCTTTTCCTATTTGGATGCCTTTTATTTCTTTCTCTTGATTCATTGCTCTGGCTAGGACTTCTTACAGTAGTTTGAGATTAAAAGTCAGGAATTGTGATGGTTAATCTTATGTGTAAACTTGATAGGGCTAAGGGATGTCCACATAGCCAATAAAATGTTATTTCTGGGTGTATTTGTAAAAATGTTTCTGGAAGAGATTATCATTTGAGTTGGTGGACTGAGTAACTCAGGCTGCCCTCCCCAATGTGGGTGGGCATCATCCAGTCTTTTTAGGGCCCACATAGAGCAAAAAGGCAGAGAAAGAGCAACTTCTTGCTCTGCTGGAGCTGGGATATCCGTCTTCTCCTGCCCTTGGTCAGCAGTGCTCTGGGTTCTTGAGCCTATGGACTCAGATCAGAACTTGCACATCGTTCTCCCTGATTCTCAGCCTGCAGACATAGGACCAAATTATACCACTGCCTTCATGGTTCTTCAGCTTGCAGGTGGCATATCTTGGGACCTCTTGTCCTTCATCACCATGTGAGTCAATTCCTATAATAAATCTCACATGTATCTCTATATATCCCACTGGTTCTGTTTCTCTGGAGAACCCTGAGTAAGACAGGGGTAAATATGTGTATGTGTGTAAGTGTATGTGTGTGTGTGGCAGTACAAAATACATGATAGATTTAAATAGAACCTAAAGTTTAAGAGGCCCTCCAGAGAGCATCCATGTCACCTCTCTGACTATAGAAAGGACAAACTCGACATATTTTATGTGGTGACCTGTCCTAGGTTCAAAACACTTGAGGGATTAACATCCCACCTGGAGACACATTAAGAAGTAGTTTTTTACATCTAGACCAAATGCTTTTGCTAAACTTTTTTTATTCAAAGGGCATTCAGAATATATAGTGGAATTTACATTTTGGGCTTTAGCTCTGGAAATAAGATTGACATTTGGTTGCACAAGAATTTTTTCCCTCAATTTACAATGCAAAACCTGTCATCTAATTTAAATACAGTATTCAAAACAAGAAATCAGACTTTTAGAGATGGTAGAGATGGGTTGTACCATGTAGTGGAATTGCTTGACAGCCTCTCAATTTTCTCTGGAGACAAAACAGCTCTTCTACCAGCAAGAAAGTTTCCATGGAGATGGTAATATCCATAGCTATATTTCAAATTATGGTTGATAGAGTTATTTTTCTCAAACTGAATTGAAAAGCATATATTTGTTGATTTGAATTGTCCTCATTCTCATATTATTTGAATTAAATGATGAGCTTTTCAAAACATGGGAGACAGATAAAGTCTAGGAAGCCTTAATAAGAAATCACAATGTGAAGGAAACAATGTCATTTGAACTGATATGTGAGCCAGTCAGTCACAGACAAACACCTCTGCTTCAACATAGCTTACTGACTTGAAGAGGGATAGTCAGGGAGAATGATTCAAGACATTCTTATTGACACTTTTATTATTTTTACAATAATTTAAAAAGGGAATATATGAACACTATAGAAAATTAATGCATTGAAGGGATATATGAAGTAAAATAAAAAGTGATCCCTGCTTCACTTTTATTCCTTCACTTTTATTCCTTCACTCATTGTTAATAATTTGGTATATATCATTTCTGTTTACTTTCAATGCACTTAGAAATATATGTGCACATTTATTAGTATGTATGTATTTATGCATGTATATTGTATATAAAAAGGAAATTATACAATATATTTCACACATTCTCATTTATATTAAATGTGTTAGAAACATAAGTGAGTCAGGTTTCAAGACTGGACATCAGACAGCAAAGCTCAGGGATCCTGGAAAGACAGGGAAAAGATGAAGTAAATTCTCTTTTGGTTTGTTTGTTTAAGGTAGGGTCTCACTCTGTTGCCCAGGTTGGAGCACAGTGGCGTGATCAGGGCTCACTGAAGCCTCAAACTCCTAAGCTCAAGTGATCTTCCTGCCTCAGCCTCCTGAGTAGCTAGGACTACAGGTGCCCACAACCACTTGAATTATTATTATTATTTTTTGTAGAGATGATCTTGCTATGTTGCCCAGGCTAGTTTTGAACTCTTGATCTCAAATGATCCTCCTGCCTTGGCCTCCCAGTTGAGATTACAGGTTTGAGCCACACTGCACCCACCCCAGATGGGGCGATTTCTATAATTGCTCCAACTTTTTGTCTTTGGTGTCTGTTCAAATCTTTGGCTTGCTTACTGTGTCACAGATAGACATACAAATATGGAAAGATGCTAGTAGGAAACAATACTTTTATATTGAATGAAGAAGGCCTTTCTTAGCATGGCATTAAAAGTACAAGCATGAAAGAATGATTTAAAACTTTTGTAGAGTGACATATTTCACAAGCAAAATTAAGGTCCAAAAGAAGACTTTAAAACAATATTTGCAAAAGCTATTAGAAATATAAGAAGATTCATATTAGAACACTTTAATACATCTTGTTCAGAAATTAACAGATTAAATAAATTTTAAAAAAGTGGGCTATACGTGCCTGGATTGATCAAATAATCAATTTTCATACAATTTATATATTTGTCCAGTAAATTAAGAATAAATATTTTCAGAAGCATATGAAGCATTTTGCATTGTCCATGAGAAATGATACTAGTGATGATGATTATTGTGATAGGCAATATTTATTGAGTGCTGACTGTGGGCCAGCCACTGGGTTAAGCCTGTTACATGTACTTCTATTCCTCATGAACTGAGGTAAATATTCTTGTTATTCCCATTTTATAGATGAGGAAATCAAGGATTAAAAAGATTAAATAGACCATCCTGGCTAACACGGTGAATCCGTGTCTCTACTAAAAATACAAAAAAACTAGCCAGGCATAGTGGTGGGCACCTGTAGTCCCAGCTACTCTGGAGGCTGAGGCGGGAGAATGGCGGGAACCCGGGCACAGGGAGCTTGCAGTGAGCTGAGATCGTGCCACCGCACGCCAGCCTGGGCGACTGAGCAAGACTCCATCTCAAAAAAAAAAAAAAAAAAAAAGAATAATGTTCTATTTTCATTCTCTTTCACAGGAATTCTCTGTGAAAATCTAATGTTTAAATGTCTTCCACATTCTTAAGCAAATGATCATTTCTTTGCTGACTCCCCTTTATATCTCATCCCAGGCTCTTCTGTCCTCAAATTCCTTGAGTAGCTTTGAACATCTCTGAATGTATTCTGTTGAAGTATTGGGTCTAATATGTCTTAGCCAATTCCATTCCGTAAATAATTGCTTACTGTGAGGCCTGTGGTTCACCTCTTAAGCTTCCGGGCTTGGATCTTGACCCTCTTCTCCTAGTTCCATGGCTTTCAACGCCATCTATGTGCTTATGACTCCCAGATCTGTATCTCCATTCCAAACTTATATAAACAATTTTACTTGGTACTCATCTTGGACACTTGGATATCTTACAGGAGTATTGGACTTAACTCATCCAAAATGGAATACTTGATTCCTAATGCCTGGCCCCCATCCCTAAACGTTTTGTCCTCCACCCCACTACATCTTCATCTGAGTAAATGGTACATCTTTCACATAAGTGCTCCGCTAAAATATCTAATGGTCATTTTTGATTTTTCTCTCTCCTCATGCCTTACAGTCAACCATTCAGCAAGTCCCACTGGTGCTACTTTCAAGACATATCTCAAATCCAACCCCATTTTTTTGTCTTCACTGTCCAAGTGGCATCTTCACCTATAAGAATTATGGTAATAGCATCGAATTATTTTACCAACTTCAACTCTCTTGCTCCATTTTCCATTCTCTGCAGAGCAGCCGGAGCAATTGTCTCAATGTTAATTCAATTCACTCCACTTGCTTGAAAACTTTTAGTGACTTCCCATCACATTTTTAATAGAAGAGAAACTGCTTTCCTTGGCTACTGAGCTCCTCTATGCCATAAATTCCGCCAACCTCTTTCTCTTCATTTCTCACCACTTGGCCCTCCTCTCTAAGCTCCAGCTGTGCTGGGCTCCTTTCTGTTCTCAAACACTCTGCATGCATTCCAGTTTCAGCACCTTTGCACTCACTGTTGCAGCTTCCTGTAACTCTTTCCCCAAGCTTGTGTCATGGTTGCATCCTTTCATCTTTCTTATGTCAGCTCAAACATTACCCCTTCAAGGGTTCTTCCCTGACCATCCTATTTAACATAGGATTATTCATTCCCACTTACTTACCTTCAAACCATCTTGTTTGTTTCCTTTTCAACACCCCAATATGAAACTTTTGTCTTGTTTTTCATTTACTTGATTTTTAAACTTGATTTTTGTTTTTAATAAATACATACACATAGTTTAAAAAGTTAAATAGTAATACAAGATCTAGGTCAACAAATGGTAATCCTCTCATCCTCTCCTCCATTCTTCCTCATACCTTTTCCTTAGAGGCATATACTTAGATTTCTTGTATTTTCTTTCAAAATTCTAAATAATCTTACATGATGATTTTGTAAATATTGTTTCATAACTGATCTTCAAAATGTAAAGACCAGATTTCCTTTCTTACAGAACCATGTGCTTTGCTTTTTTTTTTCATTTGATTTATCCCCTAATTTAGCCTCTAAATGTCTGGAGGAAAAAACAAAACAAAGCAAAGCAAAACCTGCAAATGTCCTCTCAGAATAGGCAAATACATCAGGCAGTCTCTTAACTCATTTTATTTTTTCCTCTCCCCATCTTGGAACTCTCGATGATGGAGTCTTCTCTTTTCCTGCCCAATTTGTGTCATTGGGCAGTTGTGGTTCTGGGACTGCCTTTCCTGTCATTCTGGACATTTCCTTTACCTCTTTCCTATGTTCGAAATTTGTTTTCTAAATTCCATTGCCATCTTTATTGTTTATGTCTTCATTTCAGCAAAGCACATCATTTAATATCTTAGGAGCAGTGTATGAAAGGCACTATTATATCTTGTGATGTTACATGTCTGTAATCTACCTTCATCCTTGATATTTCAGTTAGTTATAAAATTCTAGATTGGATGTACTGCCCCTCGGAACTTTGAAGTTACTGAGTTCCAGTATGGCTGTTGAAATTCTGTCATCTGGATTCCTGACCTTTTATAAATAGCTCCTCTTCTTCCCTTATGTTCTGAAACTTCATTGTATGTGCATTAATGGAGGTCTTTTCTACTAATCTCACAACACATTTGCTGGGCCTTTTCAATCTGGTAATTTATTTATGTTGTTCAGTTCTTAGAATATCTTTTATGTAACTTATTTCTCAAATACTTTCCTTTCTGCCATTTTCTCTGCTTGCTCTGTCTACAACTGCTGTTAGTCCTGGATTGATTCACTAATTTCTTTATCTTTTATCAGCTATTTTCCATCTCTTCAGCTTTTGTTTTTCTTTCAGGGAGAGTTTCCTAACGTTGTCTTCAAATCTTTGATATTTTAACATTTTAGCTTTAATATATGTAATTTCTAAAGAACACTTTCTTATTCCCTGAATGTTTTTCTGTAGTGATTTGTTCTATTAATGGATGTGATAGCTTCTCTTATTTCTTTGAAGCTATTCATTATGAATTTTTAAAAAAAGTTTTTTTCTGTCCCCTGAATTGTTTAAACTTCTTCCAATTTTTTCCCTGTTTCTTGTTTGATTTCTGTCTTCTATGATAGACAATTTACTTAAATATCTTATGATCTTTGGCTATCTATTTATGCCTAAGATTTCTGAATCATTACTTTAGGGGTGAGGCACTAAAAATCAAATTGGCAGTTATGCTTGTATGCGCAGAATTTGCTAACTGATAGATTGCCTAGGGTTTTATTGGGACACTCACTAATGACAGTATGTGTAGTTCTTTTCTATTGGTGGGCTCATTTTCCCCAGAAAGGAATCATCCAGACTTTGCCTGGGATGTATGAGGCCAGCTGCCAAGGTTCTGGGGGCTGATCAGGGGAAGGGAACTGGGACCTCACTGTTCAGTATGCCTACTTTTACTCAACCGCCGTTTTCAATATAGTGCCTCTGCCCTGCTCCAGATTTCATCCCTGGGTCCAGACTCTCTCTGCTTCAACCTCTGCAAAGCGCAAACCCCTGTTTTCTGGCCAGAGGAGAAGTGGAAGCCTGGGGAATGAAATCTAGAGATGGCTGTCTCACTGCTCCTTCAACTTTCAACCCAGCTCCTGTTTTCAGTACCCCCTGAAGCTCAACCTTAAGAGATGCCCTGTGCTTCCATTCCAAGACTTTCTGGGGCTTTGAAATTTGCTTCTTATTACTTTTCACACTGTAAGCAATTGGGTTTCATATTTCTCAGCTCTTCTAAATGAGATACTATTTCTCTATCCGTTTTCCATAGTTAAAATTTTTGTTGTCATGGCTTGTCTGGGGTTATTTTCTGTTTTGTTCTCTTTGTCCCTTCTTTTTAGACCTTTTAAATCCTTGGCAGTCACTTTACTGGAATTTGGGAGAGGGTGGCATACCAAAGGGCCTGTGTTAAATTCATTGTGTTTATGTAGTTCCTTGAGATTTTACTTGTTGTCTGTTCCCCATCTCCCTAAAGTATAAATGCCTTGAGAGCACGCAGGAATTTTGTTGTGTTTATCATTTTGTACAGGCCTCTAACATACTTGGCGTAGAGTAGGGACTTAAAATATTTGTTGAATAAATAGATAAAGGAATTTCATAGGTATAGTAACTTTGTGACATTTTAAAAAGTTCATTAAAATATAATTTACATACCATATAGTTCACCATGTTTAAAGTGTAGTGTTTGATGGTTTATAGTATAGTCACAGAGTCATATAACCACCACCATGATTAAGTTTAGAACATTTCGTTATCCCCCAAAGAAACCCTGTACTCGTTAGCAGTCATTTTCCATTTCCCCCAAACCCCAGACCCTAGGCAAACACTAATCTACTTTCTATCTCTAAAGATTTTCCTATTCTGGATATTTCATATATATATAATCATACCATGTGTGATCTTCTGTAACTTGCTTCTTTGACTTAACATTTTCAGGTTCATCTAAGTGGTAGCATGTATCAGTACTTCATTCTTTTTAATGGTCTAATCATATTATGTTGTATAGATAAACCACATTTCATTTATCCATTCATCAGTTGATGGACATTTGGGTTGTTTCCACTTTTTGGCTGTTTTAAATAATGCTACTAAGAGCATTGAGGTACACATTTTTATTTGTATTTCTTGTGGGTGTATACATAGGAGTGGAATTGCTGGGTCATTTGGTAACTCTGTGTGTAACATTTTGGGGAAGTGACTGTTTTCCAAAGAACCTACACCACTTCACATTCCCACCAGCAGTGTATGAGAGTCCCACTTATTCCATATCCCTTATACTCACATTTGTTATTATCTGTCTTTTTGATTACAGCCATCCTTGTGGGTGTGGAGTAGTATCTCACTGTGGAATCTTACGACTTTTAAACAAATAAACATTTGCTGAATACTAATATATGCTGCGCACTGTGCTCTGGAAGATTAAACTATAAATGAATGAGGAACCTGGTTTCCTGCAGAGAGGGCAAATGCATGGTATCTCAGCTAGGTGGTCCTGTCTTCTTTTCAGTTCTCCCTCAGTTACCTTTTCTTCTTTTGCTGCTTTTTTCCCCTTTCATTCATAGCTAAGTACAACATTTGTCATGACTGAGGAGCATGAGCAATGCTGCTGAAGTATCTGTATGAAGCAAAAAGGGAAGCTCTGCATTCTCAAGTGAAATGAGAAATAATTAGTCCCCGAGAGTACTCCAATTCTCATCAGAATAACTTCAACGTGTTTCTGTCTCCTGTCTGGGGTGATATTCCTTTCCTCATTTTACAGGATTAGAAGTCACCTCGACTTCTTTAGTATTTAGGGCATATCTCTAGGCTTATTCTGTTTTCTTGTCATCCTCCCACCCCTCCAGACTTCTATAGCTTCTTGGTGGCAGGCTGTCAATCTGGTGGAAACCAGGATATTCTTGTTAAATGAATACTTATTAAAACTGCTTTTCTTTAACTATCAACATTCAAGATAACAGAAATCTGAAACTTTACTTTGGAATCGATTGCTTTTCTGTTTTCTCTGAATTGTTAATCATAAGAATTGCAAAAATACTGCTTTTTACTATATTTTCTATAATATAGTAAATGATATTGCAGTTTTATCATAATTTAAATATATTTCTATGAGTTGTCTTGGCACCAACCCACCACTTCTAACTTGTTTCTATGGGAACAATGCCATTCAAATTTTAACCCACTCCTTTGCCAAGATTGTGAGCACTACTTGGTTGTAATGCAGAAGTCCTTAACAGGTAAACCAGGATATGAGCATAGTATCCCTTTAGTAGGAAAAGGTGACGCCAATATGTCAGAGCCTGTGGTCATTTAGTACCAACAGTAAAGGGGATGGCATTTTACTTAGCAAATTTCAATCTGAAGTCCCTGTTGTGTACTGGAAAGAGCGTCTCTAAGGAAAGAAGTGACCTTGGGCAAGTCATCAGTGCTCCTTGGATCCCACTTTCCTCATCTGTAAAATGAAAGAACTGGATGAGATGATTTCAAAGGACTCTTTTAGCTTTAACAGGGTTCAGTATATAAAAGCCAAACTCACTATGTTAAGTTGTGATTTTTCATTCCAAGTTTAAGATCTTTTAATAATCGATTCTTCATTCCTCAAACAGACTCATAAAAACAGCACTGAGGGTAAAATCTGACTCCAGCTGAATTGAGGTCATACCCTACTAGAGTAAGTCAGAGCCGCTGGAGATTTTCCATTTATTTGCTATAGATGTCTCTTCCAGCTTTATCCTTGAAGTCATTGGACTTCTGACCAAAGTAATTAAATCCAAGTGTACAATTCACCAAGTCTGCTTTTCCGTAATAAAAATATAATAAAAATCAATAGTTTCTTCTCATGGATGGACTACACTGATATATTTACCTTGTCTGGGAAAGGGTATGTTAGGAATGTTAACTAAGTAAATCGTGAATTCAAACCACAGACTAAGGTTCTGGAGAAGTGCAAAGGTGCTGTGTATTGAATGGGGATGTGGGCTGTCAGTATTCCTCTGATATGGTGGGTGTTTCCAGGACCCGTTAGAAACTTCCCTTTAATATTGTGACCTCAATATTAGGGACCCTTGGGATGTTTTTAGTTGCATTGTTTTTTTCCTCTGTTGAAAGCCTAGGAGGATTAGAATTAAGGTGCTTTCTGTATTGCAGCTGTGTTTTGTTAAGCTGCTAATGGTGCCCAACTTCTTCCCCGAGGAAGTTCTTGGACTTTGGCTTGGCAGATGACAGTTAATTTGTCAAAATGTTTGAATGCCTTATGTAAACAAGACCAAAGCTCTGTCTACACACAGATAAAATTTCTTGAAAAATATAGCATTCAGTCAAACACTAGGCTCTTTGGAGAAATACTTGTTAATGACCATTTGCATTTTAGTTCTTTGAGTAAAACTATTTCTGAAGAGTAGCCTGAAGCAGCATTTCTGAATTGTCATGGGTAGTCATTCTTGGGTTATTTAAATTTTCTAAAGTGCTTTAGCCCTGGGTACTTTAAAAAAAAAAAGCCAAGGCACAGTGAGATTCATACTCTAGGTACTGAGCTCCTCAAGTCATGGCCAGAGGTGTTTGGGAAGGAATCTATGAGTTAAATGTGGCCTTATACAAAGCCCCTCAGGCCTCCATCTATAGGAGTGGGTTCTAGACCCATAGTCCTAGTTTGCTCTAAACAGAGTTGTTGCCCCCACTTCCCAAGGTGAATTGCCCAGCGCTGATCCTCCTATGCAGCCTTGACACCATCATACCGCTGCTCCTGTGACTGCTGGTCTCTCTGCACTCCTCCTGCACATTTGGTCTTGTTACTGCTCTCTGGCCTCACGTGGTACATTCTGGAGAACCATGACATCTGGTGTTCCAAATAAAATTAGGTTGGTGAAAAAGTAATTGCAGTTTTTGTCATTGAAAGTAATGGGGAAAAGTGATACGTTGAACTACAAAGTGTTACATTGAAATACAAAGTAACACATTGAAACACAAAGTAATACAGTGAAAGTAATACAATGAACAGGTGTGAGCTGGGTATGGGCCTGTGTGCATGTGTGTGTGGTGAAAGCACATATTGGTTGTAAAACATAGAGGTCCTTAACAGTTAAACCAGGGTACTGAGCATAGTGTCTCTTTCGCAGAAAAGAGTGCATATTCACTTTTCACATCCTGAGAATCCTACTTCTGTCAACTTAGCTTTTTCTAGTCCTGTGCTTAGGATGCCACATTTCCACAAGAATAAATTCTTAATATTTTGTATTCTCCTTTTTTTTTTTAAACTAAGTGGTGGTTTTATTTTGAACTCTTCCCCAGAATGACATTAAGGTGCTCATGGCTCTGGGGAGTGTTTTTTCTTATAAGAAAACAATAATCAGTTTGAGAATGGAATTTTTCTACTTACATACACACACATGCATGCATGCACACACCGGGGTTGGGAAGGTTTGTGTCTTTCATTATCTGAATGCAGTAGAGGATTGGGTAGCTGACCTCTGTTTTTATCTAGAGTTCCAGCTAGTAACAGAAGTCCACCACAGGGCTAACTGGGCCAGGCTCTTTTTCTTTCATCATCTCTTTTCTTTTTTCCAACAACCCTGTAAGGGTGGTACTGCTAGTATCCCTATTTTAAAGGCAAAAAAGCAAGGATCAGACTAGTTGTGACTTGCTGAGGTTCACACAACCAGTAAGTGGATATTCATCTGTCTGATTTCAAATTGATGCATTTAACTATTGTGCTCACTGCCTGTGACTTCCTAAGAAGCCTAGAGCCTCCTTTTTTTTCACTGGTTGATTCTCACTTTCTGCAGGGAAGTATGAAGGGTAGGGGTGGGCAGGAATGGCTGGGTGTACAGACTTTTCCTTCCCACCCTCAAGATCCATTGATTTCTTTCCTTGGTCACTCTTCTGCTACTGACACTTCCTGACACTAGTTTCTCTCTTTATTGTTCTGTTTATTCTACTTTGAATATATCTCTAATTAAATCTTCCAAGGGGGATGAGGAGTAAGGAAATGACTTTCAGGGTGTTGAATGAAACTTCAGATGTTGGCAGCAGCTGACAAGAGAAAGGGAGAGAGTGGGAGGTTGGTCATTGGATTCATAAATGCAAATCACACTTTGTGGTTTAATTTTAGACCTTTCCTTCCTATAGAAACAGCTCTTTCAAAGGTCATCAGTTTGATACATAATCCTTACTGCCATGTGCTAGGCCCCGCCCAGTGTGAAACTAATCAACTGCCTTGGAGACCTATTGCAACTAGCAGCCCAGGAAGCCAGATGCCAGATCTGGAAGACACCAGCCCTTTTCTTCCTTTGCTGGGGCCCCACCTCCACCTGTTGATATACTCACCACCTGACCTATCCCAAATGGTGACCATGGGGTCATTGTTACCTTTGAACACTTATATATCTCTATGATATGTATGTTGCTTTATCTACAGTTGCAGTGATTAGTGTAATTGATCTATCTCTCTTGTTGGACTGTGGGATCTTGGAAGGCTAGGACTATCTGAGTCCACTCCAGATCTCCAGTGTGTTATATAGGGCCTAGTTCTTGGTAACTCCTCCAGAGACTGGAGACAGATATTGAATCAGGAAAAGCCACATTCTAGCAGGTGTCTGATTGTGCTGATGAATGTGTTGTTTATTCCAGGATCACGACCCTTCTTTTCATTCTCTATATCTTCCCTTTCTACTGGTTTTACGTAAAAGAACAGGCATGCACAGTAAAGAAATTATGCCTCTAAACTTTAATGTTTGGTTTACCTTTACAAGGAAGATGGCCCTATATCACCATCAACAGAGACTTATTTTATTTTTAGATGGTTTTAATAGTAGTTGCTTTGAGTGGGATCTTGTTCTGGAAAATACTCTAGAGTTCATCATGTAATATATGGTTAGATGAAGAAGTATTATAAGTCATTTCGTGATGCTGTAATTCCATGGTAAACTAGATAATTTGTAAGTTTTAATTTATGGCCTCATAATTGGGTTGAAATCTCCCAGGGTTTTTGTGGACTAAAAATTGGGGAAAACATTGATTATCTCCTCTTAGTTTCTCCTTGTCTCCTCCTAGGTATCACATTATATCTGTCCTCACAGGGTTATTGACAAGAAAGGCTCAATTGAAGCAGGCCACATGGTGTAGTGAAAAGATCATCGCCTTTGGGGTCAGACTAAATACAAACTTTAGTTCAACCACTTAGGGATGTCACTCTGATCCTCAAGTTTTAAATCCGTAAAATGTAGAGTAAAATATTCATTGCATATGGTTATGCAATGAGATAATATGTTAAAAGTGACTGATAAGCTCCAGTCAGTGCCCAATTAATGTAAATCTTCTTCCTTCTCATTAGAACTAATATTATTCGGTATCTAAAATGTAAGAAATTCATCTGCTGTATTTAAATGGCAACATTTACATGATCCATCATAATGATGAGAGGGATTTATATGAGTATAACAAAAACTCTTTTTAAAATCTTGGTTTATTTTATGAAGATAGTGTTTAAACCTTTTATAAACTTTATATGGATGTACATAAATTCGTGAATATGCTGTTCTTTCCTTTACAAAAGGTTGAGTATCATGAGTTCCTTATTTTTAATATAGTTTATGTTTTTATATTGTCATTTTTATCTTTAAAGCTTTAGCATTTTTTATTTCTTTATCGGATTAATATTGTCAATGAAAACACATAACCATTAAGAAGCGTAGTAGTGGGAATCGAAGACTTGAAAAAACTGTGAAAAGCAAAAAGCCAATTTAATTGCCTGGCTAGTGGGAATATAAATAATGAGCTAACATACTGAATTCCTCATTTTGGATGCTTTTGAAGGTGAACACTATACACATTAGTCATATAGATAGGAAACACCTAATTCCTTAGAGCTGAACCAAATCAGAAACATTTAAAAAGTGATTATCTTGCTATCCAAAAAATACTGTATTATGGAAGTAGTATTTAATTATTTTCATTTAATAACTACATACAAATCTGAAGTTAATTTTTAAGGAAAAATATAGAAAATTATCTACCTTATCTGTTTCATTTGAAAGATCTGGTAGTACACTAATGAAAGAGAAAATAGCAGAACTGGCATATAAAGTGAAGCGAAAGCAATATAACCAGAGAGAGGAGCAACCATAGAGAAGATATATATTCCTAATTATAAGGAAGCAGTCTCATTTTAATTTTGGCAAAAGTTATTTGCTATGATTAGTTCAAGGCTAAAGTAACTTTGTTTAGAACTGTGTGATATCAGGATTCTAGAAAGCCATTCCTTGCAGAATTGGTCAGGGCTAGCTGTCTGTACTAGCATGTATTAAATGCCCTGTTGTGAGTTATTGTTGGGACTGAGATGGGGCATATTCAATGTTCTGCTGGTCCAATCTGCATCCAGAATTTAGATGACAGGAGAATTCTGTGCAGGTTTGATGATGATCCTTCCCTTTTAATGAGGTTCTTCACAGAGGAGATGTGATAGTCGTTGGGTCTTAAATGATGGGTACTATTTAGCTAAGCTATTATGGTTGGAGGGCTTTTATTGCAGAATGAACAAAATCAGCAGAGATAGGAAGATGAGAAAACACATGGCTATTTGGGAAAAAATATATTTAGAAGTGAAAAAGCTTTGTTATAAACTAAGAAGATTACCTGTTTGAATTTGGGAGTTGAGTACTGAAAGGTGTGTAGTGACACAACTCAAAATTGTTTTAGAGTGATGGTTGGAAGAGCCCTGAAGTAGGCCCATAGAAGGCAGCAGTTTCCATGTTTACCACATGCACATCCAAAGATTCCTGATGCTATTCTCATCATCCTTCCAGATCTCAGAGCTGCAGGTTCAGGGAGAAGTTATAGAGTAGGATAAGTTTATCTTTAGTCAACCCCGTGCCCTTCCTTTGTGCTCCCTCGCTCAGCAGACACCCATTGTTCTGTGCTGGCTGTCCAGATCCTTTCACTGGTGTGTCCACCTAACTTTGTCCTTACTAGTAGTGCAATATCTTGGATGTTTGGTTATGGGAAAAGCTGTTTCAAAGAGTGTCTCATGTGTAGCAGGCCATCAGGGGAGGCAGCTTTGGCTGAGGGGGAGGAAGAACGTGGGCTCCTCTTAGAGCCAGCCATGCATTCACGGGAGTGTTGGGCATCTCCCCAGGAGAAGTCATGGAAACAGTGGGTGGTACATTTCTCTCCGTGTCACAGGAAAGAGGCTGTTCATTCCATAGGGTGAAATTCATCATGTGCATGAGCATGGCTGTTTTTCTGTCGGTGATGTGCCGTCCTCTGAGCCTGATGGTGGGAGGGCAAAGCTAAAAGCCTGGAACAGAGCTTGTCACCTTGAATACCCAATAGTAATTGGTAGCCAGAGTGTATTTTGTGTTTGAGACCTATTTGATATTTGAGAGATTTTGGAATATAAGTGTTTTTCAGCTCTTTGTCTTGACAGACTGAGATGATTAATGATATGTGATGTTTAAGGAGATAAAATGAACAAGGCTAGAATGCGTGTAGTGTTCCTGACAGGGGACTTTTAGAAGGCATTGGAGAAGCATGAATATGTTTCTCTAAGTGACACCTTGGTGATTTGTCCTTCACCCTGACTGACAAGTAAGAGACCTCCCAATCTCCTTACGCGAGCATTCTCTGGAGAATAAACCGATTGCGCGTTACAATAGGCATGGCTCAGATTTAGGATTCTACTTACTTTTAAATCAAGTAGAGCTTTAGTTTCAGTTATTGCACTGTGAAAACTGAAAAACTGTGTTTAGAAAAGATTTCCTCCCTTCTATTTAAATGTCCTTTTTTCCTTGAAAGTTAAGCTTATTTTGAAAGAAAAAAATGTTTACGCCTCATAATAAAAAATTTTTTCTGTAATTCTATGACTACTTTGCTGGAGACTAAAACCTCTTATTTGCAAGGAAACTTCATTAACCAAGGTAACAATCTTGGTGGAAAGCTTTTGAGGCACCCATAGAGTTAATAATTATTAACATGCAAGTTCCTTTCAGGTGATCATCAGTCATTTTGGGTGTAGCTGGGAAGATGAGCAACATCATCTGTTAATTGGGAGTTTCTCCCAGTTACAAACTGTGCCATTATCTTAAGTTAGGAAGAATACTAAAATGTCCTGTTTTAATGTGTTGCCTCTGAGTGGAATAAATGAGATTCTCGAGGGGTCCCTGTTCATCATGTTTCTTCGTTATACTAGTTATTCCACTCTCACCCCTCTGAAAAAGAATGTTTCTATGATAGTTTCCTGGGGAAAGGATAACACTCCTATGGGAAATTTCACATATTCATCTATTCACACACGCACAAATTATCAGGTGCTTCTATTTTGCAGGGCACCATGTTAAGTGTTGGGCGGAATAATGAAGGAGGAATTAAGTCAGAAGTTGGGGGCTCTGGGTCGAGTTTATATAAAGAGATCACACTTAGCTTTTGTTACTTTACAAAGTCTCATTTCAAATATGTAAAATCCTTCCCTCTTTCCATATGTATATATATTTTACATCCTACATTTTTGTCCTCAGAGATTGAATTGGTAAGAAGATTGAAGATGTCAGTTTCAGGACCTGCCAGGCTTGCTACTAAAGCTAATTATTTTGCAGTGTGCAAATAATATGATTGGGGTAGGGGAGCGAGGAGAGAAAATGGAAAAGCATCTCAAGATGTGTAAGTATTCTTGGTCATCTCCATATATCTTTTGCCTTTAATTAAAAATCAGGTTAACTTTATTTCTGGTATAAAATCAATCTTTTTTATTGGGCAGTTATTGCTGAATTCTCCAATTTCAACTTATTCTTTTTACAGGCATCACAGTTAGACTGATGCTAGACTAACATGTGTGAAATAGATTTCTGGCAACTGAAATACGTAGACCCATTTGGGAGAATATATTTTCAGTATATGTAAGTTTCCCTAAATGTAACACAGACTTCTATATTTAAAATACATAAAAGTCAGTTCTAAAAGCACATTTCAAAAGTGGAAAGGGGGAAAAATCAACACTCTATTTATTAGCTATAACATCACACAGAATTTCTATTCATAGATAAGAAAAAAATTCCTGCCTTTGGTACAAAAAAATTAAGAAGAACAATAACAAAATTAAAAAAAAGAAAAATCCCCCTTTTTTTTTTATCTTTTGTCAACATAAATAACTAGCTTTGCTTTAAAATAATTTGTCTTCTTTCACATGTAAGTTCTTGCGTCTTTAAAAATGCATACAAAATGATAAAACAGTAAAAAAAAACCATCAGTAAATTGCAATTATCATGTGCTGCAGTTTTAAAAATCAATTATCTAACACTGTCTGTGGAATAAAAAGCAGATCTTAAGTGAACACATTAGATTTGACACAACTTTGCTATTCGAGAAATTAGTATTATAAGAGCTACTTTTCTTTCATTGTCAAAAGAAAGTGGCTATTCAAATTTGAGGAAAAGGGTGTCCAGAGAATATTGTCACATTATTGGCTAGATAGGCTTTTGCTTCTTTCTGGCTTAATTCAAGTTGCCTCCATAGAGAAGGATGCAGATTTGGACATGTGCTGTGTAGGGAAGGGCGCCTTCTCATACAACATTAAATCCACTTCCATTTATCCCATGCCTTTTCTTTCCTTCTGTTCTCTTTTTTCAAGGTGTTACTTAGATTAGCAGAGTGATTGCACTGGGTGAGGAAGGAGAAACAGAGCGAACAACTGATGGTCCTTCTTGCCTTTGGCTTTTTAGCTGGGAGAAACCAGCAAAGGAGATCTTCTGAAATTCATTATAAACATTGAGAAACTTAGTAGTTTGCTGCCAAGGCAAATAACTAAGATGTATTTATATGTTTTATGTTGCATATTTGACAATTTGGTGAAATAAGTATTTTGCTTTTGGTAATCCCTTTCCTGTTAACACATTCCAAAATGTATAGAAATTGGAGCAAAGTTCTTGGATGACTAAGATCTATCTTAGGTCTTGGTTGGACCATCTGGATGGCCCTAATGAGCTTTCTGAAAGTCTTATAACAGGACAGAGGTGCATAAGACTGGCCAGGGGTACCCTTATTCCAGACCATGCCTCTGTACACGGTAAATCCCATGGCAGGAAAAGAGGTGACACCCTCACTGCCAGGACAAGCTAGCTAATTGGTAATTCCCAAACATCTTGGTGTTCCGTTCGAACTATTGCAGGAGGAAAAAAGAACACGTGATAAGAAATATTTAAAATGATGTAAATGCTTTATGTTGTAGAGAGGGAAAAACCATGAAAAATATTCTTAAAGTACTAGTGTCTTATTTTTTTCTTTGAATAGAGATTTGTTATTGGGACTGTTTTATTCATTGGCAATGACAGAAAAAGTACTTAATGAACAAGTACTTTTCAAGGGTCTAAAGCTTAAATAAGCTTTTCAAGAGCCTAGAAAAATCATTTAAAAATTTAAATTCCTTTGTTGGCTCCAAAATTAAAACAACAATATCTTGAAAAATTGAGATTAATTAATATTTAATTTAAATATCTTTAAAATATAAAATTTTAGCAGTCTACTGCAATTCAACTTGTAAAATTGTAAATAATTTCATAAATTATTTTAATACGTTTGATATGTTATTGAGGTGGTACCTCCAAAGTAGGAAGCCCTAGATCTTTCAAAGATCTTAAAATTTGGTGTGTGTGTCGGGGGGGATAGGGGTTGGGGGTGGCATAGCATGCAGCTACGAGAGGAAGTTGTAGGTGCGGGAAAAAGTTCTTGAAAGCTTTTGGTCAAAATTAAAAGCGATATTGTTCAATATGATAATTTTCAAGAAACTCATATGCAATTTCCAAAAGTGCTGCTAAAGACCAAATTGTTTCTTTTTGAACAAAGACCACAACTTAACTTTGAAATGATAAATGGGATTAAAGAGAAGTCGTGATGTACAACTCAAATAAGTTTCAGAGTTGGCAGTCATCATTCCCCAAGCAATGAGTTAGAATATCTATTCTTAATAATCATCATGAACATATGTGCAGATGTGCTTTCCTTGAAAACCAGATACATTGAAATTGGAATTCACAAAATGGCTATGTTAAAGAGTTACTTTATCAAACAATTCTTTGCTTTATAAAAGGGGTTTCTTGAAAATTAAGTCCTTTTAAAGGAGTGCACATGCTTGAAGCATTTGTTTAGAGGCCACTGTCTAATTGGAGGGGGAAGAGATGGGGAGATGATTAGAGAATCACAAAGTCCAGGCTGGAGGTGGTGTGGCTTACCCCTGTAATCCCAGAACTTTGGGCGGCTGAGGTGAGCGGATCGCTTGAGCCCAGTGGTTTGAGACTAGCCTGGGAAACATGGCAAAACCCTGACTCTACAACAAATACAAAAATTAGCCAAGCCTGTTGATGCACACCTGTAGTCCCAGCTACTCTAGAAGCTGAGATGGGAAGGTCAGCTGAGCTCGGGGAGGTTGAGGCTGCAGTGAGTCATGATCATGCCACTGCACTCCAGCCTGGCCGACAGAGTAAGACCCTGTCTCAAAAAGAAAACAGAACAAAACAACCACCACAATGAAGAGAAGCACAAAGTCCAAACCCAACATGTCTAAAATTCAACCTGTTATCATCCAAACCTGAACCCATTGCCATCCTTCCTCACATCCTCTACTCATCCTATCCTCTTCCTTGCTTACCTCAGTGCAAGGCACTTTTGTTCACTCAGAGCCTAGGTCGCGAGACTTTCCCCCATCTCCCAGAAGTTCTCTTTGCTACTTCTTGTACAGTTACCAATTAATTCGATTACCTGTGCCTCTTCCACTTGTCTTAAGTCTTGGAAGGAGATCTTTTTGCCATGTAATTTTATTTCAGCAATTCTTTTTCCTATGGAAGGATTTTTGCAATGAATCAGATGCTCCCAATATTTTCTTGCATTATCCTATAATTACTTCTTCCAGTTTTCTTGTAATGCAGATTATTCATATTAGGAGCCAAGGCAGAGAGATTAGAGGGAGTGAAGGTTGGGATGTGTGAAGAGGTAATACACTAACATTTACTGAGTCCCAGTTATGGTTCTGGCACTCTACTTGGTGCTTCGTATACTTTATCTGGTTTAATTCTTACAACCACTCTTGAGGTAGAAATTATATCCCCTTTCACGAATGAGGAGGAAACTGAGCTTTATGGGTTAAGACATGGGCTCAAAGTTACATAAGCAGTAGCTGGTGAGCTTGGACTTGGGAGCCAGGCTGGTTTCTCTTCGTCACATGGTCCTTCCTTCACTGTATTCTCCGTCAAGGAAACCAATGCTTAACATTAAAGTCTTTTGATTTCAATTCTAGTTTCCAAATGCCTTTATACAGGTATATACTTTTAACGAGTTAATATGTCTGGCAACAATTAGTAGAACACATGTTTATAACTAGTAATTGTTCTATTGCTAGAGAACTCTATTTCAACATAAGTCATTTTGAAATGACTCTTTGCTTTAATTTGTTAAAATATTTCTTATTTCTTTGAGTTCTTTGTAGGTTCTGGATATTAGCCCTTTGTCAGATGAGTAGAATGCAAAAATTTTCTCCCATTCTGTAGGTTGCCTGTTCACTCTGATGGTAGTTTCTTTTGCTGTGCAGAAGCTCTTTAGTTTAATGAGATCCCATTTGTCAATTTTGGCTTTTGCTGCCGTTGCTTTTGGTGTTTTAGACATGAAGTCTTTGCCCATGCCTATGTCCTGAATGGTACTACCTAGGTTTTCTTCTAGGATTTTTATGGTATTGGGTCTAACATTTAAGTCTCTAATCCATCTTGAATTAATTTTCATATAAGGAGTAAGGAAAGGATCCAGTTTCAGGAATCGCCATACTGTTTTCCATAATGGTTGAACTAGTTTACAATTCCACCAACAGTGTAAAAGTGTTCCTATTTCTCCACATCCTCTCCAGCACCTGTTGTTTCCTGACTTTTTAATGATTGCCATTCTAACTGGTGTGAGATGGTATCTCATTGTGGTTTTGATTTGCATTTCTCTGATGGCCAGTGATGATGAGCATTTTTTCATGTGTCTGTTGGCTGTATGAATGTCTTCTTTTGAGAAATGTCTGTTCATATCCTTTGCCCACTTTTTGATGGGGTTGTTTGTTTTTTTCTTGTAAATTTGTTTGGATCTAGAACTAGATGTACCATATGACCCAGCCATCCCATTACTGGGAATATACCCAAAGGATTATAAATCATGCTGCTATAAAGACACATGCACACGTATGTTTATTGCGGCACTATTCACAATAGCAAAGACTTGGAATCAACCCAAATGTCCATCAGTGACAGACTGGATTAAGAAAATGTGCCACATATACACCATGGAATACTATGCAGCCATAAAAAAGGATGAGTTTGTGTCCTTTGTAGGGACATGGATGCAGCTGGAAACCATCATTCTTAGCAAACTATCACAAGAACAGAAAACCAAACACCGCATGTTCTCACTCATAGGTGGGAACTGAACAATGAGATCACTTGGACTCGGGAAGGGGAACATCACACACTGGGGCCTATCATGGGGAGGGAGGAGGGGGGAGGGATTGCATTGGGAGTTATACCTGATGTAAATGAAGAGTTGATGGGTGCTGACGAGTTGAAGGCTGCAGCACACCAACATGGCAAAAGTATACATATGTAACAAACCTGCACGTTATGCACATGTACCCTAGAACTCAAAGTATAATAATAATAAAAAAAATAAATTAAAAAAAATTTCTTATTTCTTTGTTAAGGAGCATTGCTTCTCCAAAAAGGGCCCTAACAACCTTAGAGATTGCAATTCCTTACATGCAATGGAATGTCAATGGACTTTCAGTGGAACTTTTAAACACAGGCATTAAATATATGAGGACGCAGTCAGTGGCGAGTAGCCTGGAAGCTTTCGTTGTAAGGTCATGACACTAAACACCTATATAGAAATGCTCAGGTGTATAACTATAGACAATGTTAACAGAGCCAAGAACTTATTAACAATAGAATTCACATAGCATGAATATAAGCAAAGAGTAGATAAATACTAAGAAGTGGACTAGGCCGTAAGTGCTCAAAAATGGATTGACTGGATATTTATATTGAGGAGCTCTTGTTAAGTGTATTTAAAAAAGCACTCACATAAAAGAAAGACTCTTGAATGTTTAAAAAAATTGGAATTAGGGGAAAATTCTCCCCTTTTGTGGGTCAGTGAAAAGTCTGTACCATCTTTGCCATTAACTCACCACATAAAGGTGAGTGAGTCCCTTGAAAATGTTGATTCCCAATTGCCTTTCGGTAATTAGAAGGGGTTAGACTAATTCTCTGAGGCTCTTCCAGCTCTCACATTCCAATATACACCAAGATTCAAATTTGTTGCGACAGTTCTTTTCACCTCATAAAGAAAAAGATAATAATTCACTTCTTTCCATATTCATGAAGATTAATGTCATAACAGTGCTCAGTCTTCATGTTCATTCTCTTTATGAATTGCAACCCCAGAACTTGTGCTATGCTGTATTCATGGAAAAACAAATGACTTTCATGCATAATGAGGCTCATATCTTGCTAATCTGTCTTGTATAAACTAAGTCCCTAAGGTATAACAATCATTTTTTAACTACACATTTGTTTAGATTTTCTGACATGCAACTGTAGTCATTTAAAAAGAGGCTTATGCTTTTATAATACTGAAATAAGACATTGATTTGTTATTATTACTTTTCTGGAAATGATTCCATCTATTTGCAAAACCACAATTGAACTGAATCACCTTAAATAATATAAATAGGTATCATGAATAAAGTAAAAATTCAACTGCCCCTTAAAACATGCCATATGTTCTAGTAAATTTATGTTTATATGCCAATTAAGATGTGAGGTCAAAATTTATTTCATAACCCCAGAAAAGAGCTGAGGAATTGTAGCTAGGAGAGTAAACTGCCAAATATAAGCTCTGACAGCTAAATGCAACCTCCTCCCCCTCCCTCCCATCCTCCCCATTCTGTCCTCTGTACTTGATCATGCAGAGCTCCATGGGGGAGGAAATGAAAGCTCTCAAGTCCCAGGCAGCCCTGTTGAGGCTGCTTCACAGGACATTTCTGAGGAGATTTTGTTTGTGAGCCACAAAATTGGATCCATAACAAGATCCATAAGCAGGTCACTGAGGGGGAAACAAAAGCCAGAGACTTGTAGGACAGACTAAAGTGCCTCAAAATTCTTTATGGAGGAAAGACTTCATGGAGTTGAATGAAGCAGGAAATAGAAGAGCGGACCAAGCAAAAAGATTGAGGTACAACTTGGCCTTATTTGATTTTTAAAATAGATCAATCCCTATAAGGGTTGGGCAACTAAACATAAAGGTTCTCTCAGAAAGATCAGCCATTAGCAATTCCATTCCAGTAGGGCTAAAGCCGGGTCTCTCAGATGAGATTCCAGTTGGTTTTCCCATTACGGGGTCCTCTGTTTTGCTCCGTTAGGGCTACTTCTCATTGTAAACCTTTCACATTTTCCCTAACTTCCCTATTTTTCGATATTCTCTTCCATGTTGCCCACTGTGGAGGCCAAAGCAACTCCATCTTGGAAGCTAATCTGTCCATCACGTCGGCTTCTGACTAATTCTTGTTCCAGGAAGGCTTTTAAAACTTACAGTTCATCTACTGTTCCTTGTGTAAGAGCAGGTACTGTAAATCCTTCCCTTGGGTAAAATAATCTTGACGTTATCATTATCATACTTCAATTGCCCTATAAATCCCTTCTGAATCATTCTTTTCCCTGTGGTCTATAATCCCTGGGTCTGGGGGGTACTGGGGGGGATCCATCATCTTGTCTTGCAGCTGCCTGAGACCAGACATGTCCTTTGTTCATAAATCCCTATTAAATGTTTCTTCCTAAGAAACAAAAAAACTGAATTTGTCAGCCTCTTTCTTTGGCCCCTCAGCTTCCTCAGACTTTTGGGGATAGGTTTGCATAAACCTGCCCACTGCAGAACACCCTCCATGAACATTAGTAATATTTCACATTTTATCAAAGCCGTCTTTATCATTTTTCCTTAAGATTCTGAGTACCCATCAGCCATGTCACTCAGCAAGAGAACCTATTATACCCTAATGGTTTCCCCATGAATATGAATGCAGTATGCAGTTTGTGGAGCAGAAGATAAATGTCCCTCAAAGCTGAGCTCAAGAAGCCTTCCTAGAAAGTTTTTCTGACCAGTGTGGCTGCGGGCTCCAGGCCATGTTGTCTCCACCTGCGTGGAAGCCACCAGCACTGGCTTGGAAGACAGGCTTGCTGTCTTCTCTGGGTCTTGGAAAACCTGTACTTCTTAGGACTCATTCAGGATGAGCATGTTCTGCACAAGGACTTCTTCAGGAAAGGCACTTCCTCCCAACTAAAGGAACGTTCCTCAAAGCAATCTGAGAAGCGCAGTCCATCTGCCTCCAGCTGGGTGGCCACAGACACCTCAGGCTCCTGCCTCCCTGTATTTTCATGCCCCACAGCAAAAAACATGGCGGGTATTTCTTTCCAGTTATGCCCTGAGCCAAATGTTGAGCTTTTCTGCCCAAGAAGTACAAAATTCTAGCACTGGCAGGGGTGCAACCCGAGGATGTGGCCGGGGTTCTCACTGCCTTTGGCCATGGGGCAGACTGGTCTAGATAGTGGGAGGGATGTTTTCAGGGTGGAAGTTTCCCCTCCACCTACTTATGAAGACATTGGGTGCTGGAGCACCTGTGTTCCCATGAGGCCAGTGTGGGCCAGTCGTGACTTCAAAAGGCCCTTGAGGCTCAACTAAGTGTGCCAGTTTCATTCTGAACATGCTGCTCTAAGACACATCCCTGCTGAGCCACAGGAGGATCAGATACTGTGAGCTTCTGGTCTGTTAATGCTCAAGAGCCAGGGCATGTGGGGAAGACTCCAGAACTCCTAACTCTTGCTAACCTTACATCTGGGATTCTTACACCCTCAGCTGAAGACCTCGATGAATTTCAACTTTGAAGAGTTTCTTCTTTTACTTGGCCATTTCAACCAGGCTTTGCTAAAGTCCTCTGAAATTGGGGCACTGAAAGTCAATTACTTGGATCACAAGTTGCCTGTGAAATCTGCAAGGACCTGCTGTCAGGGCTCATTAAACCCCAAAGTATGGCACTTTGGCATGCAGACTACTCTGACCCAGAGAAACTGGAAGGCCTCAGTAGCCAGGTCTTTGTCCTTCCCTCCTGGTTCCTGCCCCTTTTTCTCACCCAAAGTGAGTCACAGAAACTGGAATTCTTTTTCCTCAAGGAAGGTCATAGAAACTAGAACTCCTGTCTCCCAAAGCCAGCCATAAAACCTAGCAAGGTCACTCTCTCCCTTCTCCCTGGAAGACCTTCATTCCCGTGGGGTCCTGCCCCATACCCAGGGGAAAGGGAATTGTACAGAGCAACCTTGCTGGGTTTCCTCACTCCATCCATCACTGTTAAGCCAGCTCCTCTGTGTCCAATCACGTTTCTGCATGGCTGTCCATTCATCAAACCTAAATATAAAAATAAAGGTTTTCGAATCCTTTGACCAAGATGGTGGACTAGGAACAACTCCAGCCTCCAGCTCCCAGCGTGAGCAACACAGAAGACAGGTGATTTCTGCATTTTCAACTGAGGTACCGGGTTCATCTCACTGGGTCATGTTGGACAGTTGGCGCTGGTCCGTGGGTGCAGCCCGACCAGCAAGAGCTGAAGCAAGGCGAGGCATCAACTCACCTGGGAAGTGCAAGGGGGAAGGAAATTCCTTTTCCTAGCCAAAGGAAATTGAGACACACAACACCTGGAAAATCGGGTAACTCCCACCCTGATACTGCGTTTTACCAAGGGTGTTAGCAAATGGCACACCAGGAGATTATATCCCACACCTGGCCCAGAGGGTCCCATGCCCATGGAGCCTCCCTCATTGCTAGCACAGCAGTCTGAGATCTAACTGCAAGGTGGCAGCGAGGCTGGGGGAGGGGCGCCTGCCATTGCTGAGGCTTAAGTAGGTAAACAAAGCCGCCGGGAAGCTTGAATTGGGTGGAGCCCACCACAGCTCAAGGAGGCCGGCCTGCCTCTATAGACTCCTCCTCTGGGGACGCGTCATAGCTAAACAAAAAGCAGCAGAAACCTTGGCAGAGGTAAATGTCCCCGTCTGACAGCTTTGAAGAGAGCAGTGGATCTCCCAGCATGGAGGTTGAGATCTGAGAACGGACAGACTGCCTGCTCAAGTGGGTCCCTGACCCCTGAATAGCCTAACTGGGAGACATCCCCCACTAGGTGCAGACTGACACTTCACACCTCACACGGTGGGGTACACCCCTGAGATGAAGCTTCAAGAGCAAGAATCAGACAGCAACACTTGCTGTTCAGCAATATTCTATCTTCTGCAGCCTCCGCTGCTGATACCCAGGCAAGCAGGGTCTGGAGTGGACCTCAAGCAAACTCCAACAGACCTACAGCTGAGGGTCCTGACTGTTAGAAGGAAAACTAACAAACAGAAAGGACACCCATACCAAAACCCCATCAGTACGTCACCATCATCAAAGACCAAAGGCAGATAAAACCACAAAGATGGGGAAAAAGCAGGGCAGAAAAGCTGGAAATTCAAAAAATCAGAGCGCATCTCCCCCTCCAAAGGAACGCAGCTCATCGCCAGCAATGGAACAAAGCTGGATGGAGAATGACTTTGATGAGTCAAGAGAAGAAGGCTTCAGTAGATCAAACTTCTCAGAGCTAAAGGAGGAACTACGTAACCAGCACAAAGAAACTAAAAACCTGGAAAAAATATTTGATACATGGCTAGCTAGAATAACCAATGTAGAGAAGTCCTTAAAAGAACTGATAGAGATGAAAACCATAACACAAGAACTACGTGACAAATGCACAAGCTTCAGTAACTGACTCGATCATCTGGAAGAAAGAGTATCAGCGATTGAAGATCAAATGAATGAAATGAAGCGAGAAGAGAAGTGTAGAGAAAAAAGAGTAAAAAGAAATGAACAAAGCCTCCAAGAAATATGGGATTATGTGAAAAGACCAAATCTACGTCTGATTGGTGTGCCTGAAAGTGACGGGAAAAATGGAACCAAGTTGGAAAACACTCTGCAGGATATCATCCAGGAGAACTCCCCTAACCTAGTAAGGCAGGCAAACATTCAAATTCAGGAAATACAGAGAATGCCACAAAGATACTCCTCAAGAAGAGCAACTCCAAGACACATAATTGTCAGATTCACCAAAGTTGAAATGAAGGGAAAAATGTTAAGGGCAGCCGGAGAGAAAGGTTGGGTTACACACAAACGGAGGCCCATCAGACTAACAGCAGATCTCTCGGCAGAAACTCTCCAAGCCAGAAGAGAGTGGGGGCCAATATTCAACATTCTTACAGAAAAGAATTTTCAACCCAGAATTTCATATCCAGCCAAACTAAGTTTCATAAGTGAAGGAGAGATAAAATCCTTTACAGACAAGCAAATGCTTAGAGATTTTGTCACCACCAGGCCTGCCCTACAAGAGATTCTGAAAGAAGCACTAAACATGGAAAGGAACAACAGGTACCAGTCATTGCAAAAACATGTCAAAATGTAAAGTCCATCGAGGCTAGGAAGAAACTGCATCAACTAGTGAGCAAAATAACCAGCTAATATCATAATGACAGGATCAAGTTCACACATAACAATATTAACCTAAATGTAAATGGACTAAATGGTCCAATTAAAAGATGCAGACTGGCAAATTGGATAAAGAGTCAAGACCCATCAGTTTGTATTCAGGAGACTCATCTCATATGCAGAGACACACATAGGCTCAAAATAAAGGGATGGTGGAAAAGCAGGGGTTGCAATCCTAGTCTCTGATAAATCAGACTTTAAACCATCAAAGATCAAAAGAGACAAGGAAGGCCATTACATAATGGTAAAGGGATCAATTCATCAGGAAGAGCTAACTATCCTAAATATTTATGCACCCAATATGGGAGCACCCAGATTCATAAAGCAAGTCCTTAGAGACTTACAAAGAGACTTAGACTCCCATACAATAATAATGGGAGACGTTAACACCCCACTGTCAACATTAGACACATCAATGAGACAGAAAGTCAACAAAGATATCCAGGAATTGAATTCAACTCTGCACCAAGCAGACCTAATAGACATCTACAGAACCCTGCACCCTATATCAACAGAATATACATTCTTCTCAGCACCACAAAGCACTTATTCCAAAATTGACCACATAGTTGGAAGTAAAGCACTCCTTAGCAAATGTAAAAGAACAGAAATTATAACAAACTGTCTCTCAGACCACAGTGCAATCAAACTAGGACTAAGAAATCAATCAAAAACACTCAACTTCATGGAAACTGAACAACCTGCTCCTGAATGACTACTGGGTACATAACGAAATGAAGGCGGAAATAAAGATGTTCTTTGAAACCAATGAGAACAAAGATACAACATACCAGAATCTCTGGGACACATTTAAAGTAGTGTGTAGAGGGAAATTTATAGCACTAAATGCCCACAAGAGAAAGCTGGAAAGATCTAAAATTGACACCCTAACATCACAATTAAAAGAACTAGAGAAGCAAGAGCAAACACATTGAAAAGCTAGCAGAAGGCAAGAAATAACTAAGATCAGAGCAGAACTGAAGGAGATAGAGACACAAAAAACCCTCCAAAAAGTCAATGAATCCGGTAGCTGGTTTTTTGAAAAGATCAACAAAATTGATAGACTGCTAGCAAGACTAATAAAGAAGAAAAGAGAGAAGAATCAAATAGATGCAATAAAAAATGATAAAGGGGATATCACCACCGACCCCGCAGAAATACAAACTACCATCAGAGAATACTATAAACACCTCTATGCAAATAAACTAGAAAATCTAGAAGAAATGGAAAATTTCCTGGACACACTCTTCCAAGACTAAACCAGGAAGAGGTTGAATCCCTGAATAGACCAATAGCAGGCTCTGAAATTGAGGCAATAATTAATAGCCTACCAACCAAAAAAAGTTCAGGACCAGACAGTTTCACAGCCGAATTCTACCAGAAGTATGAGGAGGAGTTGGTACCATTCCTTCTGAAACTATTCCAATCAATAGAAAAAGAGAGAATCCTCCCTAACTCATTTTACGAGGCCAACATCATCCTGATACCAAAGCCTGACAGAGATACAACAAAAAAAGAGAATTTTAGACCAATATCCCTGATGAACATCGTTGCAAAAATCCTCAATAAAATAGTGGCAAACCGAATCCAGCAGCACATCAAAAAGCTTATCCACCATGATCAAGTGGGCTTCATCCCTGGGATGCAAGGCTGGTTCAACATATGCAAATCAATAAATGTAATCCAGCATATAAACAGAACCAAAGACAAAAACCACATGATTATCTCAATAGATGCAGAAAAGGCTTTTGACAAAATTCAACAGCCCTTCATGCTAAAAACTCTGAAAAAATTCAGTATTGATGGAATGTATCTCAAAATAATAAGAGCTATTTATGACAAACCCATAGCCAATATCATACTGAATGGGCAAAAACTGGAAGCATTCCCTTTGAAAACTGGCACGAGACAGGGATGCCCTCTCTCACCACTCCTATTCAACATAGTGTTGGAAGTTCTGGCTAGGGCAACCAGGCAAGGGAAAGAATTCAAGTGTATTCAGTTAGGAAAAGAAGAAGTCAAATTGTCCCTGTTTGCAGATGACATGATTGTATATTTAGAAAACCCCATTGTCTCAGCCCAAAATCTCCTTAAGCTGATAAGCAACTTCAGCAAAGTCTCAGGATACAAAATCAATGTGCAAAAATCACAAGCATTCTTATACACCAGTAACAGACAAACAGAGAGCCAAATCATGAATGAACTTCCATTCACAATAGCTTCAAAGAGAATAAAATACCTAGGAATCCAACTTACAAGGGATGTAAAGGACCTCTTCAAGGAGAACTACAAACCACTGCTCGGTGAAATAAAAGAGGACACAAACAAATGGAAGAGCATACCATGCTCATGGATAGGAAGAATCAATATCGTGAAAATGGCCATACTGCCCAAGGTAATTTACAGATTCAATGCCATCCCCATTAAGCTACCAATGACTTTCTTCACAGAGTTGGAAAAAACTGCTTTAAAGTTCATATGGAACCAAAAAAGACCCCACATTGCCAAGACAATCCTAAGCCAAAAGAACAAAGCTGGAGTCATCATGCTACCTGACTTCAAACTATACTACAAGGCTACAGTAACCAAAACAGCATGGTATTGGTACTAAAACAGAGATATAGACCAATGGAACAGAACAGAGCCCTCAGAAATAATACCACACATCTACAGTCATCTGATCTTCGACAAACCTGACAAAAACAAGAAATGGTGAAAGGATTCCCTATTTAATAAATGGTGCTGGGAAAATTGGCTAGCCATAAGTAGAAAGCTGAAACAGGATCCTTTCCTTACTCCTTATACGAAAATTAATTCAAGCTGGATTAGAGATCTAACTTAAATGTTAGACCTAAAACCATAAAAACCCTAGAAGAAAACCTCGATAATACCATTCAGGACATAGGCATGGGCAAGGACTTCATGTCTAAAACACCAAAAGCAATGGCAACAAAAGCCAAAATTGACAAATGGGATCTAATTAAACTAAAGAGCTTCTGCACAGCAAAAGAAACTACCATCAGAGTGAACAGGCAACCTACAGAATGGGAGATAATTTTTGCAATCTACTCATCTGACAAAGGGCTAATATCCAGAACTTATAAAGAACTCAATCAATTTACAAGAAAAAAACAAACAACCCCATCAAAAAGTGGGCAAAGGATATGAACAGACACTTCTCAAAAGAAGACATTCATACAGCCAACAGACACATGAAAAAATGCTCATCATTAGTCTCCATCAGAGACATGCAAATCAAAACCACAATGAGATACCATCTCACACCAGTTAGAATGGCAATCATTAAAAAGTCAGGAAACAACAGGTGCTGGAGAGGATGTGAAGTAGGAACACTTTTACACTGTTCGTGGGACTGTAAACTAGTTCAACCATTGTGGAAAACAGTGTGGTGATTCCTCAAGGATCTAGAACTAGAAATACCATTTGACCCAGCCATCCCATTACTGGGGATATACCCAAAGGATTACAAATCATGCTGCTATAAAGACACATGCACACGTATGTTTATTGCGGCACTATTCACAATAGCATAGACTTGGAATCAACCCAAATGTCCATCAGTGACAGACTGGATTAAGAAAATGTGGCACATATATACCATAGAATACTATGCAGCCATAAAAAAGGATGAGTTTGTGTCCTTTGTAGGGACATGGATGCAGCTGGAAACCATCATTCTCAGCAAACTATCGCAAGAACAGAAAACCAAATACCACATGTTCTCACTTGTAGGTGGGAATTGAACAATGAGATCACTTGGACAGAGGAAGGGGAACATCACACACCAGGTCCTATTGTCGGGAGGGGGAGGGGGAAGGATAGCATTAGGAGATATACCTAATGTAAATGACAAGTTAATGGGTGCAGCACACCAACATGGCACATGTATACATATGTAACAAACCTGCATGTTGTGCACATGTACCCTAGAACTTAAAGTTAAAAAAAAAAAATCCTTTGACCTAAAAAAAAATAAATAAATAAAAAATAAATAAAATAAATAAATAAAGGTTTTCCCTGGGGGGGGGGGGGGGGAGGGGGTGGTGAAGTTTCTCTGACCTCTTCAGTGTGCGTATCTGTAAGAGCTACATTTATTAAGGTACTTATAGTGTTCTAGTCACCAAAATTTTAATGCATTAAGTCACTGAAAACTTACAATGGCCTCGTGAGAGAAGTACTCTTATTGTTTCCATTTCATAGATGGGGAAGCTGAGGTACAGAGAGATTAAGAAATGTGATCAAACTTACATAGCTGGTAGGGGTAGGACCTGGCTTTCCAACTACACTGGTTTAGAGCGCTATCTTCTCCTCTGTCACTTGGGTACTAGACTTAACTCTTGATTTTGGCCTGGTGTCACCTGACTTGTCATTGGAAACTCTTCTCAGTTTTGGTGACCTAGCTTTTGCGTGAACCACTTGGCTCATGGATTCCATGTACATTTGGATTTGTTTTCAGATTATATTCTTGGCTTGGTAACATAGCATTCCCCATGGCTAAAATTAAACATGACCCCTTTTCTTTCTCTTTCCTCCCTTAGCTTTATATTATTGCCTGGCCCAACTGTGTAAGGGATAAAGTTTGGATAGGATCCATTCATTCCCACTTTCTAGGACAGAATGCTGGCAAGAACATGATTTCAGAGTTGGGTCAAATGATTTGATTTCAGTGTTGAGCCAAATGACTTAGGATTGAGGATGGAGTTCTAGAACCTGTCCGCCTAACTGAAGGCACCATGAGGACATGTACTGTCTCAGTTTCGTTTACCTTTATATCTTCAGCACTGGCATGGCACTTGGCACATACTGAGCCCTCAATAAATGTTTATTGAATGAAGACATGAATTAATGACTGAAGAGGGGGAGGCAATGGTACTGGGCGGACTGTGGAGTGAGGTGTCAAAGTAAGGCCACGTAGATGCTTAGGCTTGGTGCCTTATCAACCAGGTGCCAGGTCTGTTGGATATATCCACAAGAGCCAGGAAAAGCCCCACCAGATGGTGGAAGACCCTGGATATACTTCCTGCTCCTGGTGGGTCTGGTGTAACCGAAAGCAAACAGGTTCGCCGGTAGACTTTGTAGAAAAGACAAAGTTAGGAGAACTGGTCAAAATTCCTTAGTCTGCCATTCTTGTAAGCAAAAGTCTGAGGCAGGTCTCCTGTAGCTTCTTTAAAAAGTACTACTACTTCTCCTGTAGTAGTTTTACAGTCTCCCTTTAGCTTCTTTACAGGCAATGCTAATCATTTGCTTCAACCTTGCATGGACACCTAGACTCTACACACATGCAGGGCATTAGCTCTGGGCACATTTGCCCCATTTCCTTTTTTTTTTTTCTTTTTCTGAGACAGTCTCACTCTGTCACCCAGGCTGGAGTGGAGTACAGTGGTACGATCTCAGCTCACTGTAAGCTCCGCCTCCCGGGTTCATGCCATTCTCCTGCCTCAGCCTCCGGAGTAGCTGAGACTACAGGCGCCCGCCACCATGCCCAGCTAATTTTTTGTATTTTCAGTAAAGACGGAGTTTCACCGTGTTAGCCAGGATGGTCTCAATCTCCTGACCTCGTGATCTGCCTGCCTCGGCCTCCCAACATGCTGGGATTACAGGCATGAGCCACCGCGCCCGGCGGCCCCATTTCTTTAACTCAGCAAGGCACTGTGTAGGGAGGTAGCTGGGCATCTTCCTTAATCAGCCTCTATCATCATGCTACTGAAAACCCTCACTGCTATCACTTATGGCCTTCTGTGGCCTCTCACACTCTCACTAGAGATTATGTCTGTATTAGTCCGTTCTCACACTGCTATGAAGGCACACCTGAGACTGGGTAATTTGTGAAGAAAAGAGGTTTAATTGACTTACAGTTCCACAGGCTGTATAGGAAGCATGTTTGGGAAGGCTTCAGGAAACTTACAATCATGGCAGAAGAAGGGGAAGCCAGTACACTGTCTTACATGACAGGAGCAGGAGAAAGAGACTGGAGGGGGAAGTGCTGCACACTTTTAAACAACATCTCATGAGAACTCACTATCACGAGAATAGCAAGGGGGAAATCCACTCCCATGATCCAATCACTTCCCACCAGGTCCCTGCTCCAACATTGGGGATTACATTTCAGCATGAGATTTGGGTGGGGACACAAATCCAAACCATATCAATGTCTTATTTCATATCTGTATCCTCAGTGCCTAGCGAAGTGCCTGGCTTCGGATAGAGTTGATGCTCAAGAAATGCTTATTTCTTAAATAAATGAATGCATGGGAGACATACGACTTGGGCACATAGGTCAGTAGGGAATAGGTCAATAGGGTCAATAGGGAAAGTGCTAAGCATTGTGTGTCTCTGACACCAACTTCTTTTTTTGCATGCAAACATATCACCATTTCTATTTTTATTCTCCATTTTACGTTTTGTACATTGAGTTCTCTGAACTTTTTATTTCATTCTTGTATTTCATTACTATGGATATATTTTGTGCTTGAATAAAGGCAGGCATTAAAGATATTGAGAATTTTAACTACAAATTTTTTAATAAATAGGGGAAATTTTGCATTTCACCCTTAGAAATACAAATCTTGAGAGAAAACCTTGAGTGAATAAGTAGAATGGATCATCTTCATCCTTCAAAAATAAAATTAAAAAAACGTTTGAGCCTTATTCCTTTGACTTGTGATGTTGAAATTATGACCCAAAATATTAACTTGTGTTATTACCATATATTTTTTTCAGTTAATTCAGCCTGAATAATGAATTTGGATGATTAAATTTGCATGCCTGAATATGAGACCCACTCTTGAATATGAAAAATACCAAGGGATAGGAATAGCAGAGGTAATTAAAATGATCCCCAGATCTACCCCTCTCATTTCAATAATTTATCTCAGTATCTCACACTAAGCTTTTTAGTAACAGGTAAGCAGAATCAACTGACTTGAGTGCCGTCTTCTCTAGTCCTCATTCGCCCTCCCACAGAAGTCCTGACCTGCGGTGCAGTGGCCACAGCTTGGCAGTGGGAGCTGCAACAGGAAACAGATTCCAGTTAGTTCACATTTCCCAGTCGGCTCCTGGAATAACTGAGAGTCAGCTGTAACAAATCTGGCTTTTATCTTAGAGGCAAATAATGCCAGGCATCAACTCTGTATTTGTTTTCCCTCTCAAGACCATCCCCCACTATAATATTTCATTTCTATTACTTTAAAAATAATCAAATAAAAATAAACCTTTATTTTTTCTCGCCCCAAATACCTTGCCTTTTATCCAGAGAAATAAAAATCTCATTTGCCTTTTATCCAGAGACATAAAAATCTTGGCAATAGAGCATATTTTTTGGATTTAAGTGTGACACCTGGGATGAGTATATTTATCTTTTTTTCTGACTTTTGTTTTGCATTTAAGAAATGAAAGAACTGGTTCTGATTCATTACTTGCAAATACACTGGAGATTTCCTGCTCTGTCAGGATAAATTATTTTACATAATGAGTATTTGCAATTGTACCTTCCCCTTGCCATCCATGGAGGTGGGACTTTTTTGTTCTCTTGGTCTGAAACGACCTCAGTTGTGCTGAATGAGGGGCGGGGAGGCGAATGGTGGCAGCCAAGTTGCAAAGGGGGCAGATTACATTAGAAAAGACGAGGGAGGAGAAGGGTGGACAAGGAGATTCAAGGGCAGAGATGTAGGGAAGGAGAGAGACATATGGGGAAGGGGAGAGGATGATGAAGAATTACTGATAGTGAGAGACTTTGGATGTATTATGTGCTGAGGCTGGTTTCCAGGAAGCCCAGTTTTATGCAGGTTATGCTACTAAACATAGAGGGTTCAGCATTTATAAGAGTACGACCATTCTCACTATAAATATCTACATCTTCATGACTTTTTTACTCATGTCTTTTATGTAGTTTATTTTTGCATTTTTTTTTATTCTTGTGAGGAACTCAAGCAACTTAAACAATGATGGATATACTGTTTTTATAACATACAATTCTATTGAGGGTGAAATTTAATTTTTATAGTCTGGCATTGGAGTGGTTTGTTTCAGGAACTCTTAAGTATACTTTCTCCTTTAACACATTTACATATTTATAAATGTTTATAAGTCGAGAAAGCGTTATTTAAAAAATCAGCTAAGTCCCAATCTGTACTCTGAAAGTACTATTATACAAGAACATTAACATAATTTTGATACTATTCTATGTATCACATTTGATACTATGTGAATATCTTTCCTTTTCCTTTTTTTTTTTTTTAAAAAAAAAAACAGATTCCAGGGTTTTTGTTTTTTGTTTTTTGTTTTTTGCACTGGTTTCTAACATAATTTTAAAAATCTGTTTTTATTGTAGTTTTAAATTCATCCCTCCTTAATTTTGTTTGTTTCGGGGAGGGTATTTTTGCTCTTGCTACTGCTTAACTTGTTATTACATTCTGTAGCTTTCTATGCAGTAACGTAGCTTTTGTCTAGTGCGTAGCATAGGGCTTTGTTTACAGCAGAATAAATGTTAGTATACTAACAGCGTTCCCTAACTACTTCTAGGGGACAATGGGTATGATGGCTTTTTCATACGTCAACTTGATGAGGCTGAATTATAGTCCCTAGTTATTCAATCAAACATTAATTTAAGTGCCACCATGAAGGGATTTTGCACATTAAAGCCTCTAATCAGTTGACTTTAAATTAATCAAGAGATTATCCTGGGTGACCTAATTAGGTGAGCCCTGTCAAAGAGGCCATCCCTGTGCTTAGAGATTGCAAATGGCTGCTGGGTCCACAATTCCTCTCCCCCTACTCTGAATCCTGGGGTTCTAGTCTGCTTATTACTTTCCCTACCTAATGGCCAGTAAGCCTCAGCTGTGCCTGTAGAGTTCCAATCTACTTATGATCTTTCCTTCCCAACTGCCTGTGGAAGGAGCTTTAGCCTGTGCCTGTGGGTAACTGCTTTCTCATTTCTTCTCTAAGTGTCTAGCCTATAAACTTTTATAAACTTTAGACTTGTTTAACCACCCTTATGATTGGGCAAACCAATTCCTTGTAACAAATAACAGATACATGCACACACACATACACCCCTACTGGTTCTGCTTGCTTGGTTGAACCCTGACTCAGAAAGTGGGTATCTGATTCCTTCTCTTTTCTCCTCAGTGACTCTCATTAAGTTTAGTTCTCAGTAAACTTAACCGAGAGTGAATGATTTCTGGAATCCTCAAAGTCTAAAATGCAGTCTATCTACCTGAAGTATAATTTTAATAAACTTACAGGCTTTGGTCAAACTAGTGTACCTGAGAGTTCAGTGTTTCCTTTTTCATCTCAAATGTTTTTCTTTTTAATTGTTTTGTTTCCCCCCTTCTTTTGACAAAAGAAAAACAGCTAAAGATTTTGAATATATTTGTCCTAGTTTCCCTCTCAAGTGAGCAATGAGACTGTGGACCTAGATGGGACCGCTCCTGTTGGAACTCCAAACAGCTCCATCTCAGTCAATGAAAGATGCTTGGGGGTTGAGGGCTGATCTTATCTGAGGGTGCTGGGCCAGGAGGGTCTGTGTCATGTACTCACATCTTTAGTGGGAGGTCAACATTCTCTCCAGCCCCCTCACTTGTCCTGTTGAGGAGATAAGGGTAAAGGGCAAATAATAAAGTCACTAAATGGGTGGTATGGAAAGTAAGAAATACAGCTTTTAATTGGAGGAATGGTGAAATTGGAAATAGTAACAATATCTTTCTGCCTGTCTGCTTTCTTTCCTTCCCTCCTCTTTCCCTCCATGCCTATTTTTCTTTCCTTCCTTCCTGCCTTCCTGCCTTCCTTCCTTTCTTTTTCTCCCTATCATCTTTTTCCCTCCATGCAGCAGTTATGGTGAGCTAAGTTGTGATAAGATGGGTTGGAAAATATTTCTCAATGTCAGGTTATCAGACACTTGGAAGGCCAAGCAGTATGTGGTCAGGGTGAAGGTTGGGTTGGAGACTGATTGACATGTGAGGAAAGGAAGCAGGAAGTGGACAGGTTGATCACAGTGGGACCCAGATGGAAGGGGAAAAAAAGTTGGCTATCATCCAGACCTGTGTCAAAAGGCAAGAGAGATCCTGAGCCTCATAGCTACTCCCACTCGGTTCACTGGGATGGGATGCAAGCCGACTCAGGCACCAGGACCCAGAGCACATTTTCCTGGAGTGTCTTCTTGCTTGGACCTCTGGGAGAATATGGGGTAGGTGAACTGTCCATGGTGCTGGAGGAAGTGGCTGGCCATGGTCATGACAGACAGGTGGTCTTGGATTTAGAGGCTCAGGATCCTGTCTGTCTCTTGGTTGCATGACTAATGGGAAGGTGTTCTAGTTCTGGCAGATTGGCTGGGACAACAGGAAAGTCGCGTCAAAAATGTCTTATTTTACTTAGCCCTAATCCTACCGCATTTACTTTATAAGAGCAAAGTACATAGAGAAATAAGAGGTATAGAAGATTACCTAGACTTCTTTTGGGGGGCCTATTTAGTTTGGCTTGTGATGAAGAATAATTCTGAGGAACAATCTGCTAGAGAGATTTCAGAGAGATTAAGGGGATTATTAAAATGTTCTTCTTTGGTTATAGCAGAGGTTTGTAACACTTTTAAATCACTGTCAAGAAAACAAAGGGATGTGTTACTAGGTAATGTTGTATGGAATACATAGAGCAGGATATTTTAATATTAATCTCTGTTTTACCTCCAGGAACACCAAATAATGGAGCAATTGTATTCTGCACCCAAAAATTATAGTTTATCATAAAAGGGTCACATGCTCCATTGCCTTACAAGAGAAATTTTATTTGAATTATAAGGCATTTCTAAACCTTGTGAATGATTGGTAGGAGGTGTAGTCTTTTGTAACACAGAAAACCACTGACTAGAGTTACAGTTCCCATTAACAGGAGTGTAAGTGAAATAATTTTGTTTCAACAGTCATATCCTCAGGGCGAATGGGTCATAGGAAGTGATTAAATTGAAAACATGAACCCAGTAATAATCACTATATATGTATCCCCTGTGGATGACCTCCCTTTTTTTCCCTCAGAACTTTAGCATTCTCTGACATTTACCATTGTATAAAGATATACTGATAACAATAATAAGGTGATTGAATATGCCATTAGATTTTTTCGCTCTAAAAGTATTCTCAGCACAGGAAACTGCATATTGATATTCTTTTCTAAATTGAAATATTATACAGAGGGCAAAAGGATTAGATAGATATAACAAATAATTTGATGGCAAGAAAAATACCATACATCAGGAACAATGAACTTTTGTAGTAAAAATACAAGTACGGTAATAATAAAAACAATGCTTTGCAAAGTTATAGGGCATATATTTGAATCAGAACAGCTCTTCAAACAGAAAATAATGGAAATGTTATGAATGTTTATTTAAAGTGATTATTCTGACCTGATAATCCTGAACAATTGGCAAAAATTAGAATTTATGCTTTAGCTCATAAAATGGAGGCTGTACTTCAGAAAATTATGTATGTCTTCAGAGCAATATGACTCTCTGAAGGCTGCTTATTTCTAGTGTATTTTTGGAGTTGCTTTAGCTTGGGCCACAATGGCGCTCTGGATTTTTAATGCTAGAGTTAATCCCAACATTATCTGCTCTCTATTGTACCTCCTTGCAGCTGAGTGAGGAGGAACACCTCCTCTGACAGATGTCAATACCTGATTTGTATACATTACACATGTGCTAACAGTCGCCTACAGCCTTGTGTACATTTCAGGGTCAAAACAGGTGTTGAGTGAGGAACAAGAGTGAGGAGCTAGGCATGGATGGAGACACAGAGACACAGAGGCAAGCACAGCAGGCAGCTAATCTGGAAATGGCCATTCTGATGCATGGAGAAACCAAAGGCATGAGATATATCAGAATCAAGCCTCAGTGATGGAATAGAAAGAAAGGAGAGCTGAATTAGGGGAAGAGGGTGGTAAATGCCAGTCAGGAAACTTCCACTAGGAATCCCCTCTCCTCCACCAGACAAATTCTTGCATAATGTAGAAGGGAGAGATTGCTTAATTCAAGATGTTTGTTGAATAAATGAATCCGTGAATGACTTATCATCTCTTCCTGCTCATTCCATTTAGGCATTTCCAAACTTCTGTTCTAAGCTCTCATCCTTTATCTTTCCCTCAGGTGATCACCTCTGCTTCCTGGGTTGAACTTTATGATACCATGTGTACAGCTCCCAGAGCTTCTTCTTCAGAACTTATTTCTCTCTTTTGAACTTCAGATCTGAATTTCCATTTGTTTGTTGTATGTCCCAAAAGTGCTTCCAATTCATCATGCCCAAGAGGGAATTAATTTCCTTCCTCAAGTCTGATCTTCCTTTTCCTTTGTTCTGTATCTTAAATTTTGTGATCGTGCCTTTCCTTGATTAACTCAATCTTGAAGTGTTGTTGTTATCTCCCTTACTTCTTGCATCCATTTAGTAAGAAATCACATTCATTTTCCCTCTTCAAGATTTCTTGACTCATTCCCTCTGTGCCATTCCCATGGATAATGCCCTAGTTCAGAACTTTATTATCTCTACATTGCTCTTTGAATTATTTCCTGAAACACCCATGACCATGTCATTCCCCACATGAAGTGCTCAGCAGAGCTGCCTGAGGATGCTGGCTTACCAATTCTCTGCAAAGTCCAAAAGAACCCAGTCTCTCAGGGTGAGGCAGGACTCACATTTGAGGATGTTTTACAAAAGTTACTACTGCAAAATCCTTTTAAAAGTTCAATATATTCTAGAGATGGAGGTGCTTCTGACTTGATTTAGGCATGACCTAATTGTCTTGGTGAAAGCTATTAATATGCTGGAAGGAATTCCTTCAGGTCCCTTCCTTCTCATAATGAATTTTTTAAGGGCAACATTCAAAATCAAGGTCAGCACACAAAGGCGTCACTTGCCTTATGGTACTAGTTAGAGGTTTTAAGCCAATTTGACTTTGGGTTAATTTTTTTTTTTCCATGTAAAAACTAGCTGTAGCTAATTTCATTTAAGAAATCACAGTACATATAATACAGGAGACCTTATGACATTTCCCCCCTCAAAGCAGTACCCTATAGATGACCATAAATGTCTGAAGTGGTCGTCCTAAGGCACTGGGCACTGGGCACAGAAGGGGTTTCTGGACCATGAGTGAGCTGTCTTCTGCCTTTATAATATGTAACACTTAGTCTGCTTTTCTCCATTAACACCTTGGTTTCTTTTTCCTTTTCTTTTCTTTTCTTTTTTTTTCTTTTCTTAAGTATTTTGAGATGGAGTCTTGCTCTGTCACCCAGGCTGAGTGCAGTTGTGCGATCTCAGCTCACTGCAACCTCCACTTCCCAAGTTCAAGCAATTCTCGTGCCTCAGCCTCCTGAATAGCTGGGATTACAGGTGTGCACCACCACATCTGGCTATTTTTTTTTTTTTTCTATTTTTAGTAGAGATGAGGTTTCACCATGTTGGCCAGACTGGTTTTGAACTCTTGACCTCAAGTGATCCACCCACCTTGGCCTCCCAAAGTGCTGGGATTACAGGCGTGAGCCACTGCACTCAGCCAGTTTCTTTTTCTTTAGTGACATTTTCTCCCTTTTGGACTATCTAGCTCAGGTTAAGCTTTTAAAATGTGTTTGTCTCAGTAAATTAAAACATTGAATTATATTGACTAGGGCTCTTGAGTTAAGTGAATATTATTTTATTCTAATTTTAAGAATACTGTATACATATACACAATATATTCTGGCAGTTCAGCCAGGCACCTAATTCTCAAACCAAGAAGCATTACAAAATGTGTGCTCTGTTCCTAGTGAAGAGTAGGCATAGTTTTTTTTTTTTCTTTTTTTTAATGAAAGGATATTTGGTTTTGGTAAGGTGCTTGTTTTCTTTAATAATTGGAAATAGAAACTTAAGAGTAGTAATGAAACTGGTTTAAAATAAGAAAGGAGGTGGAAGTGTCCCAGTGGAGTGAGGTTAATTCCCTGTTGCGGAATTTGGGTTTTAGGTGCCTGAGGCACAGGAAAGCAGGAATGTTTGTGTAGTTTTCTAAAAGTACTTGAGAGTCCCTAGGCAATGTGGGATTGAAGGAGGGAAACACCAGGCCAAAGTCTCTCTGCCCTTAGGAGTTAAAATGCATTTGCTTAATTCAAGGCATGAGGATGCATATCTCATGGAGTCATGAGTATTGACACTTGCATTCTCAGAACTTTTCTAGGAAACACAGTTTATGAAGCAGAATTGTAGATTTATCCCACTTTAAACATGTCACATATTAAAATCTGATTTTTACAAAGCAAACTAAGTATTAATAACTTGTTTTATAAAAAGATTTACCGTATGATTATTTAAAATGCAAACTCTCCTAGCATGGTTCATATGTGCTAGCTTTTTAATTTATTTTACTTTATTTAAGTTCTGGGATACATGTGCTGAACGTGCAGGTTTGTTACATAGGTATACATGTGCCATGGTAGATTGCTGCTCCTATCAACCTGCCATCTAGGTTTTAAGCCCTGCATGCAGTAGGTGTTTGTCCTAGTGCTCTCCCTCCCCTTGCTCTCCACCCCCAAATAGGCCCCAGCGTGTGATGTTCCCCTCCCTGTGTCCATGTGTTCTCATTGTTCAACTCCCACTTATGAGTGAGAACATGTGGTGTTTAGTTTTCTGTTCTTGTGTTAGTTTGCTGAGAATGATGGTTTTCAGCTTCATCCATGTCCCTGCAAAGGACATGAACTCATTATTTTTTATGGCTGCATAGTATTCCCATCAAGCTACCACTGACTTTCTTCACAGAACTAGAAGAAACTACTTTAAATTTCATGTGGAACCAAAAAACAGCCCATATAGCCAAGACAATCCTAAGCAAAAAGAACAAAGCTGGAGGCATCATGCTACCTGACTTCAAACTATACTACAAGTCTACAATAACCAAAACAGCATGGTACTGGTACCAGAACAGATATATAGACCAATGGAATAGAACAGAGGCCTCAGAAATAACACCACACATCTACAACCATCTGGTCTTTGACAAACCTGACAAAAACAAGCAATGGGGAAAGGATTCTCTATTTAATAAATAGTGTTGGGAAAACTGGCTAGCCATATGCAGAAAACAGAAACTGCAGTTCTTCCTTACACCTTATACAAAAATTAAGATGGATTAAAGACTTAAATGTAAAACCTAAAACCATAAAAACCCTAGAAGAAAACTTAGGCAATACCATTCAGGACATAGGCATGGTCAAAGACTTCATGACTAAAACACCAAAAGCAATGGCAATATGTACTAGCTTTAAATCATAGTAACTACCCAGAACTTTCAGGAGCACCTTGCAGAGAGTAAGGAGGAGCTCTAGTTGCACATATGAACTTGGTGCACACTTGCTTCTATGTGAAAATGATCTGGATAAAGGGCATCCTCAGATGATCCTGCAATCCCTGTTGGGCCAAGAGTTTAAGTAAAGTTTTAGAACTTGCAGTTTCTGTAGAGGTATGATTTCTGCTGTTGCGACAGAACCAAAAATGGGGAGTCAGGCTCTGTCAGCTAGCTTCCTTTCTCTCTCTTTCTCTTTGACACTCAAGAAGGAAATACTATTTTCTCCTGATTTTAACTTTTCTCTAAATCTATTAGTAAAAAAGGGTAAAACAAATGATGTCTTCTCTTTGTCCTCTCTCTAGTAAAGATGGCCTGAAAGGAGATAAAGTGTAAGAAAATAAGGAAATCAAAGGGTATATAATGACTGTATAAAGTAATCTGAGAACTTATTTTTTAAGAATCTTAATGATTTTATCTATGATGCACTTAGGAACTCAGATTTTTTAACTATGTTTTTATTTCTCTTCCTCCTTACATTTTTAGCTCCCCAAACACTTGACTTTTTATATTTTACTTTTGAAATAACATTTCCTTATAATTTTAATTATAAAATACTTGGGAAACATAAACCCAAAAAGCAAAGGAAAAAACTGTAGTCCTGCCATTTAAAGGTAAGCATTTTAGTATACACACTTACAATCTTTTTTTTTTTTTTTTTTTTTTTGAGACAGTCTCACTCTGTTGCCCAGGCTGGAGTGCAGTGGCACAATCTCAGCTCACTGCAACCTCTGCCTCCCAGGTTCAAGTGATTCTCCTGCCTCAGCCTCCTGAGTAGCTGGGACTATAGGTGCATGCCACCACATCCAGCTTATTTTTGTATTTTTAGTAGAAATGGGTTTTCGCCATGTTGGCCAGGCTGGTCTCGAACTCCTGACCTCAGGTGATCCACCTGCCTTGGCCTCCCAGTGTGCTGGGATTACAGACGTGAGCTACTGCCCCGGCCCACAATCTTTTATTTTTAAAATCATACAAAATTATATCAGTTAGCTATAATTAAAAAATACTACGTAACAAACTACCCTCAAACGTAGTGAGATACAATAATACCCATTTTATTCTCGTGTTCTTGGAAGAGTTCAGGTTAACTGCATATTGGTCAGTTTGGACTTGGCTTGGCTGAGTCTCTGCTTCGTACTGCACGTCCAATTACACTTTGGTCCTCACCGAAGCTGGGCTCAGGTATGCTCCATGTATATTCATTTTCGAGTCTAGGCTTAAAGAGCTCAGGCTGCCATAACAAAATACCATAGACTTGGTGACTTAAATAACAGAATTTATTTTCTTACCATTCTGGAGGCTGGATGTCCAAGATCAGGCTGCCAGCACGGTCAGGTTTTGGTGAAGGCTGTCTTCCTGTCTTGCAGATGGCCACCATCTTGCTGTGTGCTCACATAGGGCCATTCCTCAGTGTGTGCACTCAGGGCAAACTCACTGGTGTTTCTTCTTATAAGGGCACTAATCTTACCATACCAGGGCCCTACCCTCATGATCTTATCTAACCTTAATTACTTCTAGAGGTCGCATCTCCACCCTCCAACACATTGAAGGGTGGGAATTCAATATGTGAATTTGGGGAGGACGTAAACAGTCCATAAGAGGCAGCTCTTCTAATGGCTGTGGCAGAAGTATGCAAGCAATAACTCGAGCATGTTTCAAATCTTCTTGCATCACATTTGTTAAGATCCCACTGGCCAAGGCAAATCACAGAGGAGCCAAGAGTCAAGGGGTGGGGAATAGCAAAAGTGGGAGGAGCAGCCTAGTGGCATGACAAAAGGAGTAGAATAAGGAGGGGTGAAGAACTGGGGCCAATAATTCTATCTACTGTGTATATGTATACATTTTCATTAAAACAATGATAGCAATATTGAGAATTATGGCTAACATTTATGTACTAAACTCTGTTGAGTGCATTAATGAACTCATTTAAACTTCAGCCTCAGTCCTATAAACTAGGTAGTATGAATAATCTCATGTTTATGGATAAGAAAATAGAAGCACAGAGAAATTAAGTAACTTGCTACAAGTTCAGGGATGTGGACAATGACAGGTTTGCTGTAGACCCTGTGTTCTTAAGTACTACATTAAATAGTAAAAGCTCCCCTTTGCCCTCTTCTCATGCCACTAATCCTATTCCACTTCTCACAGGTAACTTTCTGTCAATAGTTTGGGTTATAAACTTTGGAGCTGTCCATGTGCAAACATACATATTTATATTATATGTACATTTGCACATACATATGCATATATAATATGTATATTTACACATATAAATGCATATATATACAACTAATATAACACAACTAGTTAGTTGCTGTGTATATATATACAACTAACATATACATACGTATATATACAACTAGCATGTTGTATCTTTTACATATATATGTATATACAACTAACATATAACATATTAGTTGTAAATATACTATATGTGTATATACATATACACAACTATATACATATATATAGACAACTGACATACACATACATGTTGTGTGTATGTATATTGACATAGATATACATGTACACACACACAAGTTACAAAATCAGACCATGCTATACATATTAAATATTTTTATTTTTATTTTGGCAATCTTGTTTTTCATCTCCAAGAACCCTTTCTTGCTCCTTTTTCTTGATAATCTGTTGGGAATACTAATCTTACTTTTCTCGAGTTTTTGTTCTTTTATTCTAGCTTTGGAGTTTACTGCTTATTCTGGCATCCAGGGAAAGCACAGGCAAAGCTATTATTTCTTTTTCTTGGTGCATCTATTTTTCTCAAAGATTGAAAAGAAATTTACATTATTAAAACAAGCAGCTTTACAGAGTGAAATTCAGAATTTGCAAGTATGTTATAAAAGAGGCCTTAAAGAGGGTTAGGAGAGAGGTTGAGTGAGTAGGGAGGGTGGCCTTTGGTGTATCTCATCTTTGGAAGCACTGGGTCCTTCTCCTCACCCTTGCCTCTATGGGTTGTTGTGGTCCATGGATCTAAGCATTTGCAGCCAGAACATTTCACTCTCAGGTTGGAAGGACCTGGCCAGCCAAGGAATAGCAGGACTGTTGTGTGTGGGTGGGATGGGTACGGATGGTCTTTTCCAGCTTCTTGGGGGGTTTGGAAGCTCCGACAGCAGCACTCAGGACTAACAAGTCTATAGTCTTTTATTTCTTTTTCTTTCTTTTTTTTTTTGGAGACGGAATCTCGCTCTGTCGCCCAGGCTGGAGTGCAGTGGCTTGATCTCGGCTCACTGCAAGCTCCGCCTCCCGGGTTCACGCCATTCTTCAGCCTCAACCTCTCGAGTAGCTGGGGCTACGGGCGCCCGCCACCACGCCCGGCTAATTTTTTGTATTTTCAGTAGAGATGGCGTTTCACTGTGTTAGCCAGGATGGTCTCGATCTCCTGACCTTGTAATCCACCCGCCTCGGCCTCCCAAAGTGTTGGGATTACAGGTGGGAGCCACTGCGCCCGGCCTATAGTCTTTTCTTTGGTGAGCTTGCTCCCACCTTCTGAGACAAAAGGCATGCTCCCCTCTCCTCTGAATAGACCCTCTCCAGCATCCTACAACCATTTAGCCAAACTTCATTTGTTTCCAAGAAAAATGTAGGTATGCTTTTCCCTCTGTCAATATTTGACTTTGTTTCGGAGCCGATTTTACTAGTTTAAGCTTTGGTATTTGGGGGAGAAGTGTAAGAAGCAGCGTATATAAGGAATATCTGCCTTTGCAGAACAGGCTTAACTTAGCGGTTCAGCTCTCAAGCTTGTCAAAATTTTCTTCAGTGGATTCCAAAGTAGACAATGCAATATCAACATGTAGTTCAGTATAAAAATTGTATCTCATTTCCCCAGTCTTTTCATGAAATGTTTGATGATGGAGCATCACATGATTTGTCTCCCTGAGAGTGAACACCCTGGGAAGGAGAGAAAACTATAAGTCCTTCATATTACTTTTATTTTCATTTGGCCTTTGGAACAGACAAATTAAAATCCTAGGGGATTAATTGAGGTGGGGCTTAAGGAGACGGGCACATGTGGGAGGGAAGGAAATTAACACTCAGGACCCACTGGATGCCAGTTGTTAAACCAGTGGCTTCATGAGTGTTCACAAGATATCTCAGTCTTTACAAGAGGCAACAAGCCTGCAGGTTGTTGGTGTTAATGGCAGGATTCTTAACTCTTTGTCATGTAACTGAGTAGCACCCTTCCACTTGATTATATATTGGCCCTGTGACTTGCTTTGACCAAGTGAATGCAAGCAAATGTGATGCAAGCAAGGGATGAAAAAATATTGTGTGATTGGTTTGGAAGTTAATCACACAAATTGGGTCATTCTTGTCATACCCAATTAAAATAGGGGCAAGAGACCAGGGAGAGAAAGCACTCAGGGCATGTAGCATTGATCCAAGAATGTAATTTTCTGCAAGCCTGGCTGCTGAAACTACCTATTGTAATCTGAAACTGGTTTTGTCTAATGTTACTGAAACAACCTGCTGCTACTCTAAGACTAGTTCTGTCTATGGCTGTCACTCACCAATCAGAGCTTGCCCGCTCCCTAAAACTTTACTAATGCCAATGAACTTTCTTTAAAAACAATTGATATTTCTCCTTTTTATAAAACCTCCAACCTCCTCTTTGTTCTTTGGGCATATGGACTACCAAGTCTGTGTGTATGCCCCAGATTATAATTTTCTTGCTTTCCAGATATATTGTTTTAAATTTAGAGATTTGTCTCTATATTTTATTTGACTTTGACACTGGGCTTGTTCTCTTTTAGCATCTTTGCCATCTCATTTTTTTTTTTTTTTTTTTTTTTTTGAGACAGAGTCTCGCTCTGTCACCCAGGCTGGAGTGCAGTGGCCGGATCTCAGCTCACTGCAAGCTCCGCCTCCTAGGTTTACGCCATTCTCCTGCCTCAGCCTCTGGAGCAGCTGGGACTATAGGCTTTGCCATCTCATTTGAACAAGCCCAGGCTAGCCAGCTGGAGGTTGGGAGACACATGAAGCAGGACAAAACGGCCCGAATTGTGCAAGCTAAGGCCATCTTAGATCAATTAGCAGGTAGTCTAGCCCTGGCAGAGCCAACCACAGACTCATGAGCAGGTCAGCCACATTGCAGGCACATGGATGTGTACAGCTAAGCCTGACTGAGCTCAGCTTGATCACCTGAATCCCACACACTCATGAGCTAAATAAATGTGAATTGCTGTCTGCCACTGAAGTGTGGTGGTTGTTATGCAGCATTATTGGGGCAATAGATAACCGATACTGCAAGGTTTGTGTTATTAATTGTTTTTTTAATAGATGAAGACAGTGAGGCTCAGAAAGGTTAATTAATATACCTAAGGTCACATAAGAAAGTAGGTGGGTCAGTGTGATCCAAGGTCTTCTGATGACCCCAAATTATATTCAAGGGATTAGAGCCAGGAAAGATGATATGATAAATTCATAATTTCTAAAATAATAAGCTTATGCTCCTCCTGGTCCCAATGCTGATTCTTTAAAACATTGTCAAATATGAATACAACCTAAAAGTGGATTAGCTTTGAGGGATGTAAAGCTATTTAAAAATGTAGCGTATTTCTTGCATTTATTAAATTTGTTTTTCCTTTTACATATTTTAAGCTGCAATCGTTCCTCACTCTGGTCCTCACCCCTTTTTATTTACGTGATATATGCCATGAAGACTATGTAAAAACATAGAAGGAACTCTTACTTTTCTTAGGTGAAGAAAATAAGAGTGTTATGTAGTTTTCTCTGTTGGCATAAATGAGCAGATTAAGCATAAGTAGGAGATTCAGCGTATCTCTATTTCCCTGACACAGAAATAGTGCGTTTGACCACTTTTTTGTGTGTTTTAGTATATTTTTGTCAACAGTCTTTTATTATATATAAAAAACCCCATCTCTATTCCTTATAGAAGTTTTAAAATCATTTCACAGCTGAGTGAAACCCTAAACAGAGCTATCTTAGTGTAATGAAGCAGAAAACGGTTGCTTCTTAACAAGACTGGTATATGGTGACAAACAGCTCATAAAAATCCCATCTGCCACAAAATGCCTCTATTTTAGTTGCCTCAGAATCTAAATAGTATATTTCCCATTTCTTTTCAGAAACAACAGAGGAAATATAAAGCCTTCACCACCATCAAATTGTCCTGTGACAAGAAAAGCACTTAAGTCTTAATGTACTGATGTGGCTCATTCATAGGACCACACATGTCTGTTGATGCCCTTTAAAACCGTGCTGGGATTTTCTCCTTTCAGTTCTTCCCTACTTGCCCCCACTGCCCCACCCATTCTCTGCCCCGCCACACTTGCAGTCTCCAAAAGAGTCATATGATAATACAATGTCATTTTTTGATGTTTTAACATCAAAGAATGATCTGTATATCAGTCAGCTTTAGATTTTGTTTAGTAAAAACAAAAGACAACTCCAGAGTTTGCAGAGGTGAAGAAATGGGACCATTTGCAGAATCAAATGATTTTATGAAAAAACATTTGTATTTTGTGGGGAAGGTGTTGTTACTGATTTCTACTTATGGCTTTAGATGACAACTATGCATATGTGTATATATATCTGTTTTCCTTGGGTGGCTTTTTCAAAGTGTTTTCCCATCCCCTACTAGTTCCACATACTTATCTCAACCAAACAGCTTCGTTTTTGAAACATTTAAGCTCAACTTGTTAAAAATATAAAATAAAAATTCCAGTGGTTTTGTTTAAAACCAGACCATTCACCTTTGTACAGAAAATAAATGTACTGGAAATTTTAACAGCTTTTCAAAATGCCATGTATCTATAGGTAATCTAGTATGACTTTTAAAATGTAAATATGTTACTTTGTGAAAGATTTGTAAACCAACTTCTTTGGTTAGCATATAAAATACCATATGTAGTGGCTTATTTAAATACTTATTTACTTTTAAAAGAAGCTGGGAGGTTTTCTTTGACAGGACCAATGCAAACTGATATTTAAATACATTTAACTTTCAAGTAGAACAGTGTGAAATTTTCTGGTCTTCTGAAGATACTACTGGCTTTCATGAATTGGCAGTGGCTCGGTTCCCATCTTACTTCACACCAGGTGGAGCTTTTTTCCTAAAGGATGTAGCACACCTGGTTTCCATCATGATTGTAATATTCACTGAGTGATTACTATGCCACTGACTCGCAGTATCTCACTTAACCTTACAGGAAATTTCTGAAGTTGGTACTATTACACTCCATGACACAGAGGGAGATAAGCAGTTTAAGAAAGTGTGAGGTCACATGGAGGCCACACCACTGGTCAGTGACAGAACCAAGGTTTGATTCCTGGTTTCTTTCCATTAAGTTGCATTGCTTCATGGAATAGGCAAAGGGATGAATATAGCAGAAAGAGCACTGAATTAGGAGTCAGGAAGCCTGGCCTTTTACCTTTTTTTCAGCCAATAGCTGTGTAACTCTAGGAATGTTGTTGTCATTTCACATGGATGAGAGGGCTGGACCAAATGCTGCCAAGGCTCCATAAAACTCATAGGTCTGTGATTTAAATGGATATTGCTATATGAAAGCATGCATACTGAAATCAAGGAGCTCAGTAATATCTGCTATGTATATCAGTCAAAATAAAATGCTCCAGTTCTTTGCCTACTTAAAAAATACATTAAATATTACTGAAAAGCCAAATAGTTTGCTTCTTCATTCTCCTGTTGATGGACATTTTGGTCATTTCCAGTTTGGGGTTATTCTGAATAAGGGTGCTAAGAACATTCTTGTGGAAATATTTTGTGAATATGTACACTCATTTCTCTTGGGTTTACAACAGGATGTGATATCTACTCATTCAATACATATTTACTGAGCAACTGCTATGTGCCAGGGACTGCTGTTAGCATTAGCAATAAGATGGCGATTAAGCTGAAAAGATATCTGTGCTCATGAGGCTAACAATCTAATGGGAGGAGCAAGCGATAAACATCATGAAGAATATGGGAGTGATGTGAGGAAGAGTGAGTAGGTGATGGTGTGGAGGTAGTGAGGAGGGAGCAGAAAGTTGCTATTTCACACAGAGTGGTCAAGGAAGGCCTCTCTGAGATGACATTTGTGTTAGTTCGTTTTCACACTGCCGATAAAGACATACCTGAGACTGGGTAAATTATAAAGAAAAAGAGATTTAATGGACTCACAGTTCCACATGGCTGGGGGAGGCTTCATAATCATGGTGGAATAAGACATGCGAAAGGCATGTCTTACATGGCAGCAAGCAAGAGAGAGAGAATAAGAGCCAAGCAAAAGGGGTTTCCCCTTATAAAACCATCAGATCTTGTGAGACTTATTCACTCCCATGAAAACGGTATGGGGGAAACTGCCCCTGTGATTCAATTACCTACCCCTGGGTTCCTCCCACATCATGTGGGAATCATGGGAGCTACATTTCAAGATGAGATTTGGGTGGGGACACAACCAAACCATATCAACACTGAACTGAGACCCCCAAATACTGGAGGAGCTGGCCTTGTGAAGAACCCACAGAAGAGCTCTCAGGTGGAGGAAAAAGCATGGTACAATATGGTAGAGTATAATCAGTATTTAACAAAGATCCATAGAATTTCAGTCCCAAGAAGGTCCTTAGACACCACCTAGCCTATGCCTTTTCACTTTGCACATGAGAAAACTTAGGCTGCTTTCTCAGTTAATGGTGGGGCCAGGAATAGAAACATGTTTTCTGGGTCCAACTCCCAGCTCTTTTTCTGTTAGCCTGTACCAGCCACCACATACTGCCTTTCTTGATTGCTTACTGTGTGCCAGACACTGTACTGAGCCGGTTACTCCATTTTCTCACTTAAGCTTTATGATACCTTATGGTATAAGTACCATCCCACCCATTCTGATTGCAAAACCAAGGCTCAGAGAAAGTTTAGTAACTTGTCACATAAGTTACCAAAGTTACTTGGAGCAAACAAAGGTTTGGGGAAGGTTAGTAATTTGTCACATAATTTAAACAAATGGTAGAGCTTAAATTTGATCTCAGATCAGTTCACCCCAAAGTCTGGACCTTTAACTGCTGGGCTGCGCAGTCCTGTTAGTGTGTTACAGTGCAGGGGTCCGCAACCCTCGGGCCACACAGCTGGAGGTGATCGGCGGCTAAGTGACCAAGCAAGCATTACAGTGTGAGCTCTGCCTCCTGTCAGATCACTGATGGTGTCAGTCTCATAGGACCATGAACCATATTGTGAACTGAGCATGCAAGGATCTAGGTTGTGTGCTTCTTAACTGATGCTAATGTCTGGTGATCTGAGGTGGAACAGTTGCATTGTGAAACCACCATCACCACCATCCTGCCCTGTGCCAAAAAGGTTGGGGACCACTGTTTTAACATATTTCTAAACTTGGAAAGTTAGTTGTTTTACACATTTTGTATCTTATTAAGTGAAAAAATACATCTAGAAATACCTTTACATCTAGAAATAATTTAAAAATTATTTTTAAAAATTGAGTGCTCAGACTGTTGAGTAAAATGACGCTGATTGAAGAAGAGAATAGAAAGTGCAAAGGATTATTAAAATTAACTTTCAACAACAGGTTTAGGTACTAAATAGTTGAAAGAAGCCAAGCTGTAAAATATGAACGTATTGATTCTGTTTAGTGTAGCACACATTATTGACACAGAATATTGTATTAGCCTTGCCACAGTAATTAGGCTATAACTTCTAAAATAAATGTTATGCATACCGGACAAGAGAAAGAAAAGAAAGTTGTCAAATGACCATAGTCTGAAATAGAGTGAGGGTGGGGTGGTGGTGCCCATTTGAAAGGAATGAGCAGGGGCAAAGAGCCACCACAGGTTTACCAAGCTGTACCCAACTATATTCCACATGAGATTGTTTCTTATTTTCTTAAAAAAAAAAAAAAAAAAAGGGACGGACTCTTGGTCCACAGGGCTCAAATTCTCATTAAACATATTTTCTCTTTTGCTATAAGTATCAAACTTTTGTGGGTTTGTTTTGCAGATGTAACGATATTAGTTGCTGTTTTTGATAAAAGAATGGGCAGCTGCTAGCCCGTGTAATTTTAAATGATATGATGGTAAAGGATGCACAATGTGCTGTGTGTCTTAATGTGTTCCAAACTCGGACTTTATTCCAGTTCTCTAAAATGGAAAAGTATCATAGGCCAAGACTATTAAAAAATGAAGCATAAGTAAATATCTGCACTAATCATGGCAGTTTATGCAGCAACAGCACAGGCTGAATCAGGGCTCAGAAGCCGGTATTCTCATTCTTTCAGGAAATGTCTATGATAGATCTTCACAGATTTCCTTGCCAGTTTTTCCACCCTGCCAACCTCCCTTTTCCCTCTTTCTTCATTTTTGGTGTGTGAAGGCATATTCTAATTTCCTTTGTAATGAATGGAAGACCATACGATATTAAAACCATTCTTTTTAAGAAATGAGAGAAATCAGATTTTCTCCCAATTCTATTCTTCTGTCTGCTTGCTTTCATTTGAGGTTGATTGCATGGTTCATCTGCCATTGAAATGACAGGTATGTTTGGAAACGCTAAGTCTTTTGCGGATGCTGTCATTCTTTATCTTTATGGGTTTCTTTGGTGGCATAAAGATAAAGACAACCATAGTTTATATTCTACAGCTTAAACCTAATGTGTTACATTAGGTGAAGGAAGCATAACATCACATTACATCTCTTGTTGGACCCTAGTATTATTAATTGCCTTATTACACTGCAATACTCTTAGGCTATATTTCTCTCAAAGTTACACAGGTAAAGCAGAAAAATATTCAACTGGGTAAAAACAAGACTTTTTTTTATAAGACCATGGACACAGTTTTCTTGCATTCTATAAATGGCCAGGGTTTCCCATATGTGGCAGTAGAGATACAAGCTGTCAGCAGGTGTTTCAGGTGTGAAGAAGAAGATGAAAAACAGATCACACTGAATTAATAAAATGAATTCTTGGCTTTGAAACTTCTCTGACAGGGAGGAAATAATATGGAATGAATATAAACATTCTGACACACACAAATAAGATATGCAAATGCTGGCTAAACTCTCACTTCCACCAGTCCTAGGGACTTCCTGGCCTCTGGCTATGACATCTAACACTAATTCGTGTTTCACTTAGGAACAACTTAGGGTGAAGTAGCTACAAACTCAGAGGTAGATGATGGTAAGGAGATCACTAGCAGGGTGTTTGTACAGGCTTGTTTTGGACTTCAAAATTGGGAAATGGTTATTTTGATAGAAACAGAAATTCAACGTGTCTGGAGATGCTTAATAGCGTTAGACTGTTTGAAGTGAGTTAAACAAATAAGAAGTAATAATATCTTCCCATTTTCCACTCCTAATCTCCACTTTACTCTTACAAATACAGATTTTTTTTTTTAACATTGCCTGTTACTTACAATGGAATAGGCTATAAGCGTTTCTTTCTTTTCCTCACACTACCACTTTTGTTTCCAGAATAAGGGACAAATAAACAGCAAGCTCAGAATTCAAATATGGGTGACTCTTACGAGAATGTAAATTAAGATGGGAGATGTCCCTTCCCAAGAGGATCTTTAAGTAGTGGGTACGGTGCATAAATAAACTAAAACACAAAAGAATGTTCTTCTTAAGAAAAGTCCTATGGGAGCAACTGGTAAATTTCACATGACATTTAGCTTAAACTGCGCAAAATGCTAAGGCTGATGGAAATATTTAGCTTAGTTTTTATTTTCTTTCTATAAATGCTTCAAATCATGTGTGAATGAAGACATGATATAGTATGCATGATGCTCTTTAAAATGTAAGCAATGTCCACAAGAGGTAGCACTATGGAGATGTGCAACACCCAAGGATATTTAGATACAGACAACAGAAACTGACTCTGGGTCAAAAGAAAATTTGTTGGAAGGCTATGAAGCAACAGGAATCCTGGAAAATGGGGTTCAGAGCAGGAAAAGAACTGAGTGAACTCCAGGAATCCATGGGGCAGGAACTTCTCTTTGAGTTCATCAAAGTGCTGCCACTAGAATGAATAGATGCTCAGGGGTCCAGTTCCAGGAAGAGGCATCTGAATGGACCACTATGGTCATGCCTTCCCTCCACCTCATGGTGTACATTGCTTGTTAATTAATGATCTTACCACATTTTGCCCAGTGGAGGAGAGATGATTTCCTAGTATAAGACCAGAGTGCAGTAACCAAAAGTGGGGGGAATGCATGCTCATCAGCCCAAAGAAATAATTGTCCACTGCACAGTGTAATGTATTATTGATTTTATGTTATATTTTTTATAGCCTTATATTAGTCTGTTCTCACACTGCTAATAAAGACATACCCAAAATGGGTTAATTTATGAAGGAAAGAGGTTTAATGTACTCATAATTCCATGTGACTGGGGACACCTCACAATCATGGCAGAAGGCAAAGGAGAAGCAAAGTCACATCTTACATAGCAACAGGCAAGAGGCCTTGTGCAAGAGACCTCCCATTTATAAAACCATCAGATCTCATGACTTATTCATTACATGAGAACAGTTGTGGGGAAACTGCCCCCATGATTCAATTATCTCCACTGGCCCCACCCTTAACATGTGGGGATTATTACAAATAAAGGTGAGATTTGGGTGGGGACACGGCCAAACCATATCAAGCTGTTAGTTCACAGTCTACGTAATTTGTCAGAAGATGGGGAGGGCATAGGGAGAGAATGAGAAAATACTCTTATCATTGCATATTAGATGACTCAATGTTGCATAAGTAACCCACATAAGCGCTGGGCATAAAATGGTTAAACTATCAAAACTTTGGCCTGCTGTTGTCAGCAAAGATGTTGAATTTTAATACAGAGGAAGTAAGATTTCATTGAATTTTTGCCCAATGGTGAATCTGTCTTAGCTGGCATCCATTTTTAAAGATTTCTCTCTCTACCACATGGAGAAGTTAACATAATCTCTCTCTTTGTCAAGGAGTGGGACAAAACACAGAGGTAATTGAGCCAGAGACCCCTAGACAGCAGAGCCACAGCCCCACAAACTGAAGACATACAAAATGAGTGCTATATCTGTCTTGCAAAGCATGTGGTAGGGAAGGAAAGCCTTCTTAGTAATATTGTTGACAAATATCATGTATTTACAACTGCAGATGTAGAGAATGCTAACTTTGGACAGAAGTACCAAGTCCCAGATACTTGGTTGTGAATGTCCCAGAGCAGGTTGTCAAATGACAAGAGCAGATGAGGCTCAGGAAAACCCGAGCAAAACAAACAAACAAAAAATCCAGAATATTTCATCATGGAGACAGTTTGTCTTAGGCAGCTGGACAAGAGTTTTTGTGGACTAAGAAATAGGCATTAATTATACTAGTACATTCTATATACTGTTGATAATTTATTGTGCTTAATATTGTTTGGACTAAAAGTATAGTAAACAGCATGAGGTATTCATTCTATAGTGGTGGTTCAGTCTGTCCCAAGTTAGCTTCCTGCTATTTTCAGATAAGATCAGAGAAGAACTGGGCAGATCTCCAAAAGGATCCAGAGGGCTCTACATTGTAACTTAATGGGGAAGGGGAATATAAGCAGCTGTAACTGCAAAACAGAACATGTTGGAGGATGGCACTGATGTGACACAAAGAACAAGATCGGTGGAGCCTCTGGCGCTTGGATGCAACTGGCCTTAAATCCAAATTTGCCATTTGCTAGCTTTGTGACCTTGGGCAAGTCACTTAATCTCTTTAAGCCTACTTTTCAGATTTAAAAAGCTGGAATAACCTACATGTTTATTAACCTACATAATAAACTGATATACCTCATCTAAAAAAATGGGTATGATGAGATAGTCCCTATCCTGTGGGGCTGTGAGGAGATGAGGCATATCAGTGGTTGGCACAACACATAGTAAGAGTTCAATATATCTGAACTTTTAGTTTTATATAAAGGTGAGATCTTAGTAATTTCTATGTTAAAATAATGGGAAAGTAAATTTTGGGTAAAAGCTTTGGCTGTAGAGCTGGAGGCTGCTTAAATCATTGATAATTCATACCACATGCATAATAATAAAACAACTGTAAATGCCTTAACATGGATTCATGGTAAGTACTTTGTAAGCTCTATGCCTGACCTGTGTAATTTGTCTGCCTGAAACTCCAATACAATCTTAGATTGCATCCCTGAAAGCACTATGTCCAGCTTATAAGGTACTCCATTGTACTTAACTCTCATTATATGATGTCTCAGTTCTGCATTCTGAGCAGTTGTGGGGGTAGAACACATTTTAAGAAGATAATTGACCATCTTGGTCAATTTCATGCTGCTATAACAAAATACTTGAGACTGGATAATTTGTAAACAACAGAAATTTATTTTTTTTAATGTCTGGAGGCTGGGAAGTTCAAGATCAAGGTACCAGCTGGTTCATTTGTCTGAAGAGGGCTGCTCTCCGCTTCTAAGATGACACCTTGACACTGCATCATCCAGTGGGGAGGAAGACTGTGTCCTCACATGGCAGTAGGTGGAAGGGGAAAAGGGATGAACCGGCTTTGTCAAGTCTTTTTTATAAGGGTACCTAATCCCATTCATGAGGGGAGGAGCCCTCATGGCCTAATTCTCTCTTAAAGGCACCACCTCTTAATACTGTCACATTGAAACACCTAAATTTGACAGGAAGCACATTCAAACCATAGCACCGACATGTTATAATAGGTTGAAAGAATTGGCAGAAGCTCTTGCTATTCATGCCAAATGAGAAATGTTTGAAGGCACTGGGGATTAGTTGGAACATTTGAGAGTAAAAGGAGATTTGATTGCTGTCTTCAAACGTTGAAGGGTTGATAGTGAATCAGAAATTTGCCTGGATGCAACTGTTGAAAATAACAAGGAAGTATATTATGGCTCAGAATGAGGATACTCATCATTAGAGCTGCTATAAGTTCAGATGGCTTTCTCTATAAGCTTGTTAGACTCCTGTTCCTGGAATATTCACAGGTAAGTTGTAACACAGTAATAACATGCTGAGGGCACTTTTTCCTGGAGTTAGAGTTGTTAAGCAGATAACCTTAGTAGGTTATTCCAGCTTTTTAAATCTAATTTAATAAACATTCTACAAGGACAGAAATAAAATATGAGCAGTCTTGAAGCAAGTGGAAGCCCTAGTGCTTTCTAAAATGAATGAAAAATTTCTGCAAAAGCGTGTCCGCTTCCACTGGATCTCAGGAATTGGTTCCTTTGACCAAGGAGGCTGTGAAAGGTGTGGCCAGACAGAGGCTCTAAGGATTGGGTGCTCAAAGTAGAAAAAAGGCTGTAAGAAAAAGTGGCTGCGCTTTTCTCATTGCATCCTGTTGATTGTGAATCATCCTTTGCTACTATTGACTTCTGAAATCAAGAGCATTCATGATGCTAAGATCAAGTTTCTTAATGATTGGGTCAGACTTGGAAAGGACCCTATGCAGTCATTTAGCCTATTCCCTAGTTTTTTATTTTATTTTTTGCTTTTTTAAACAACCATGAGGCATATCTTGTTTTTAAAAATGACTACAGAAGAATTGGGGAGAGCATCCTGTCTGTGTTCTTAACCACCATTCTATCCTGCCTGGGGAGAAGAAAAAGGAGGGATTAAAGAGCATTGGCCTTCTGGAGACCAGCTCTGGAGACCCTGGCAAACTCCTCCTGTACAAGGCTCAGTTTCTTCATCTCTCAAATGGGCGCAATAATAATATCCACTTGATAGGTTAATTATAAGGACTGATTAAGATAATATATAACAAAGTGGTTAGCATAATGCCCAGCACATTGCCAGCCCCCAGGGAATGCTACTTACAATGAGCTTTATATCCATGTTTTCTGCTCTGTCATGGTAGGAGCAACCCATAGGGTCAAAAACTTTAATACAATTTCAAATATTTATTATTTTTACTAACCATATTTTAATTACTTGGGGGAAAATTAATTCAGAATCTGGAGATCTTTATTGAAAATATTTACTAAATTTTAGTTCATTTCTAGCCCTCTCGGAACTCTTTAAGCTGTTAACATCCATATTAAATTGTAGCACTCTAAATAGTAAAATGATGAGTAAGGTTTACTGGCAGACTTTCCTGGCGTGTACTGCCATGTTTAGACTTGAGCTGCATATGATAATAATTGAGAAACACTTACAAATTATTGAAACTAGATTAGTTATAAATAGCTACCCTGATAATTAGTCATGGAAGCCTGAAAGTAAAGTGCTTTAAGAAGTTCACATATCCTTAAACACTTGTCCTGTAAGTGGGGAAGGAAAGCACTAGATTTCTTTAATAATTATTGGAAAACTTGTATCAGATAGAACTGTCTTTACAAGACTAATGGAAAAGAAATCCAGCAGATCCAAGTTACCTTTATGTTAAAAATTTCTTACTTCCTCTCGATAATATAAATTACTTCTTGTAAATGTGATCAAGCAACTGTTCTCTAGCCCTTAAGTTGTTATGTACTTAATTATTACAACAAGCCATATTTTACAACCAAATGGAAATTTCAAGAATTGCCATGGATTACATTATGTTGTATTTTTAAAAATTTGATTATTATAATACTGTAATTTCTAACCTACCACCAAAAAAGAATAAAATAATACTCATGTCTAGTTGAAACTCATTTATAATCAAGCAATATGAGAAATTAAATACAAAAAATGGCTGTGTTATAAAATTTCATGCCCCAAATTACTTTGTGCAGGTCATTAATATTTATAACTAAACTGTCCTTTGATGTGCATTAATAATGTACCCTGGGATTACACAAAGAATAATTCATAAATATTCTGGAAATGGGGAAGAGGCTATAATTAAATCATGGTAATTAACATGGATATTGGGTTATGATTTGAATGAATCACAAATTCTTACTATGTAGGTTGGTATGTTGATTTTTCCATGAGATTCAGAAGGTTGAGATTCAGCAAATAGAAAGTAGAGATGTATGAAAGTAACTTTCTGGAAACAGAGCTTTTCCTAAAACCTGTGCTCACATTCACATTAACTTGTAAACGTGAACTTGTCACTGAGAAAGTATAGTAGACAACAAAATTATATTCATTCATTAAATATTTTTAATATTCAGGTTGTCTGTTGCAGAGCACAATGTTAATTTCTTTATTAATTCAACCAAGTTTCACTGATGTTAAGCTTTTTAATTGATTTTTTAAAATGTAAATTTAAAAACCAGATATTGCCTTGTCTATTAAGAAATTGAAATAGCTTACTTTAATATTTAATTTTGATGATGTTTGGGACTCCTTTAATCTTCAGGCAGAGCAGTTTTGTCAAGATCAACTTTATTAATAATTTAGTTTTTCTTCTAGACTTGAAAGCCTTCATTGTGTGCTGCTGCTATAGAAACTGTATCAAACCACTGGGCTCCCATGGAAGTGTATTATCAACATTCAAACTGTAAATGTGAGCTGGAATTTTAATATAGAGATGTTAATTGTTGTCTTTTCTGTGACATATTTATACTCATATGAATTAGGTGATTTATCATTAGTGGTTTAGGTGGTCCCCAGATCAGCTTTTTCTTTTCTTTTTCCTGTTTCAGAGAATGGCAATAGCATCTGCCCGTCACATGATCCTGATGCCTTGACTCCTTCCTTACCCTCAGTCACACACCTAGTCCTTCTATGACCTCAGTTTTCTTGTAAACATCAATGTCTTTCCATCTTCCCTACCACTGCCTTAGTCTGAATCACCGTAATCTCAGGGTTTCAGCAATGGTTTCCCTTTCTCTAGTGCCGATATCTTCCAATCCATTCTCCTCATGGTAACTGAAGGAATCTTGCTGAAATACAAAGCTGATCCCAGTGTTCCATCTACTTATTTTCAATTTTGAGTATCTTCAACATCCTGTAGATGTTTTAACGAATATTCTGGTCTTGTAGTACCTTAGCCATTTCATCTGCAATGAATATTTCCTCCACTCCAATTCAGCATTCTCTCCACTGCTCCAAGTTCAAAATCATACATTCATACATTTCATTCCCTGAACAAGATGTCCTATATTTTTAGTTTATTTTCTCAATTATCTATGAAAACAACTATTTAAAGACACTGAATGCTTTCATCAATTTTCTTCCTAATGTTCAGCCCTCTCTTGTCTTCACTTTTCTTCCTTATGCACTTTGAATCCATTATAATAGCTATACAATTTTTTATGCAAATAAGTAATTATAATTGTACTCTGGGAAATTCTACACCCCTGTAAAGTTTAGCCTTCCATCTTCTCCAAGCATATACCCACACAGCCAAGTGTTGCACAGAGAAGCCATATGGCAGGCAGGTTGGAGTAAACATACATTGGTGATCACCACCTACCTGAATGTTTGTCCTCCTCCAAAACTCATGTTGAAAAAATCCCAATCCAATGTAGTAGTATTAAGAAGTGGGGACTTCAGGAGGTGATTACATCATGAGGGCAGAGCCTTCATGAATGAGATTAATACTTGATATGGTTTGGCCCTATGTTCCCACCCAGATCTCACCTTGAATTGTAATAATCTTCATGTGTCATGGGATGGACCTGGGAGGAGGTCACTGACTCATTGGAATGGGTTTTTCTTGTGCTGTTCTTGTGATAGTGAGTAAGTCTCATGAGCTTTGATGGTTTTATAAAGGGCAGATCCCCTGCCTATGCTCTCTCTCACCTCCCACCGTGTAAGATGTGCCTTTGTTTCTCCTTTGCCTTCCTTCATGATTGTGAGGTCTCCCTAGCCATGCTGAACTTTGAGTCAATTAAACCTCTTTCTTTTATAAATTACTCAGTCTCTGGTAGTATCTTTGCAGCAATGTGAGAACTGACTAATACAATAAATTGGTACCAGTAGAATGGGGTGCTGCCGTAAAGATACCCAAAAACATGGAAGCAACTTTGGAACTGGGTAACAGGCGGAGGTTGGAACAGTTTGAAGAGCTTAGAAGAAGATAGGAAGATGTGGGAAAGTTTGGAACTTCCTAGAGACTTGTTGAATGGCTTTGACCAAAATGCTGATAGTGATATGGACAATAAAGTCCAGAACTTGTTGGAAACTAGAGCAAAGGTGACTGTTGCTGTGTTTTAGCAAAGAGACTGGAGGCATTTTGCCCCTGCCCTAGAAATCTGTGGAACTTTGAACTTGAGAGAGATGATTTAGGGCATCTGGCAGAAGAAATCTCTAAGCAGCAAAGTGTTCAAGAGGTGACTTGGGAACTGTTAAAAGCATTCAGTTTTATGTATTCATGAAGATATGGTTTGGAATTGGAACTTATGTTTAAAAGGGAAGCAGAAGATAAGAGTTCAGAAAATTTGCAGCCTGATGATGTGATAGAAAAGAAAACCCACTTTCTGAGGAGAAATTCAAGCTGGCTGCAGAAATTTGTATAAGTAACAAGGAGTCAAATGTTAATCACTAAGACTGTGGGGAAAATGTTCCTATGGATTGTCAGAGGTCTTCTCAGCAGTCCCTCCCATCACAGACCCACAGGCCTAGGAGGAAAAAATGGTTTCCTGGGCTGGCCCAGGGATTTGCTTCTTTGTGCAGTCTTGGGAATTGGTGCCCTCTGTCCCAGCCATGGCTGAAAGGGGACAATGTAGAGCTATGGCCATGACTTGAGAGGGTGCAAGCCCCAAGCCTTGTCAGCTTCTATGTGGTGTTGAGCCTGTGGGTGCACAGAAGTCAAGAATTAGGGTTTGGGAACCTCTGCCTAGATTTCAGAGGTATAGAAGTACCTGGATGTCTATATGAAGTTTGTTGCAGGGGTGGGGCTGTCATGGAGTACCTCTGCTAGGGCAGTACAGAAGGAAAATGTGGGGTTGGAACCCCCACACAGACTTCCAACTGGGGCACTGCCTAGTGGAGCTGTGAGAAGAGGGCCACTGTCTTCTAGGCTTCAGAATCGTAGATCCACTGACAGCTTGCACCATGCACTTAGAAAAGCCACAGAAACTCAGTGTCAACTGGTGAAAGCATCTGGGAGGGGGGCTGTACCTTGCACAGCCACAGGGGCAGAACTGCCTGAGGCCATGGGAGCTCACCTCTTGTAGTGTGACCCGGATGTGAGACATGGAGTCAAAGGAGATCATTTTGAAGCTTTAAGATTTGATTGCCCTGATGGATTTCAGACTTGCCTGGGGCCTGTAGCCCCTTCATTTTGGCCTATTTCTCCCATTTGGAGTGGGTATATTTTACCCAATATCTGTACCCTCATTGTATCTAGGAAGTAACTATCTTGCCTTTGGTTTTACAGGCTCATAGGTGGAAGAGACTTGCATTGTCTCAGATGAGATTTTGGAATCTTTCAGAACTGTGAGTGATATATTTCTGTTCTTTATAAATTACCAAATCTAAGGTATTTTGTGATTGTAGCCCAAACAGACTAAGACAACACCCTCAGTGTATACTCAGCACTGGCATGCCATTCTGTTGCTTTCTTCTAGTAACCTCATGCTTCTATTCATCACATGGACTCTCACATCTTTTCATTTCTCAAACTCCCACTGAAGACCTTGCCTCAAATTCACTGAGAAAACATAAATCAACCAAGGGGAAATTCATCAGACTTTCCTCGTGAACTTCCATATCTATTTTCTCTTTTCTAGAAACAATGAAAGTTTATTTCTCCTACACTCAAAAATTTATTTTTCCATGTGTGCCATAGCCCTTTTCTTCTAGCCTCATCAAAGACTGTCCTTTTGCCATTTCCTCTGTTTCTTGTATCATCATTTTCCCCCTTCTCATTTGGTTCATTTTAATTAGTTTATAAGCATACTTGACTATCTCCCATTTTAAATAAACTCTCCCTGCACCCCACATACTGCATTAGCTGTAAACCATTTTCCTTTACTTTTCATAGCCAAATTTTTTCAAAGAGTTGTCTATAATGCTCTCTCCAATTTCTCATCTTTCATTTATTACCTTTAGAAATTATCAACTAAAAAATAAAAGCTAACATTTATTTATTGAGTGGCTACAGTGTGCCAGGTACTGTTGTAGTGTTTTACATGTATTCGTTTGTTTAATTAACAAACAGCCCCATTGGGTAGGAAATATTATTAACTAAATTTTACAGATGAGGAAATTGAGAAGCAGAGAGTAGCAAGATCAAGATTTGAACCCAGGCAGTCCAACCCCAGAGACTGTGCTCTTAATAGTGAAACTACTGCCTCTTGAGAACAGAACATTATATGTAAAGCTTCTCCACAGCTCCAAACATCTTCCTCCATTTTCAGAGCCACTCTTACCATTATTTTAGCACATGTCTGGCCCATAATGTTTTGACATTTTATGGCATATATATTCCACCACAAAAAATAAAGTATTTTATATGTTTTCCTATTAGCATAAATATCCATAGATTTACCATTTTTATCATTCAGCCTCATCCACTTAACATTATATTTTGGAGATTTATTTACATTGACATATAGTTCTAATTAATTTATTTTAGCTCTTCTATGGTATTCAATTATGCTTATATACCATAATTTATTGATTTATTCGACCATTTTTGGACTTTTAAGTTGCTTGCAGTTTTTTATGGCATCACAAAGACACAACAGTAAAAATTTTTTAAAACTATTTATTTCTACTTTAATAACATGGTATCAGGGAATTTTTTCATTACAATGAATTCTTTAGAATTTGTTAAAACTTCTTTTGATCTTTATTATTTAGTCAATTTGTGAACACATCATGTATACCTGAAAAGAATGTGTATTTAATAGCTATGGATAAAGAATTCTTTGTTTTCCCCTTTGCTGTTTTGAAAGTTAAATATTCTATTTTTATTTTTATACAGGTTTTCCTTATAATTTATATTTACTCTTAAATTTACAATATTTAAAATTAATTAAAAACTCTGTTTTCTTTTGGAATGACTTAAGGGAGTCTTAGAAAGTTTTAAACTTTATGCTTCAGGCTCCAGACTAATATTTCATGTGATTTTTGTCTATTATGTTCAGTTTTATTTTTTATACCCTTCTCAAATTAGTCCATTGTTATTATAAATAATTTAATGTTTATTTACATTTACCCACATGTTTATAAATGGTTTGGTCACTATTGCTTCTTATTCTATTATCCTTCTTTCTGTTTTCAATTTTATTTTTGCTGAAGTGTATCCTTTAGTAGTTCTTTCAGGGAGGGTCTGTGAGTGTAAATGCTCTTAGTCTCTGGTATTCTGAAAATGTTTTTATTTCACATGAATTCCTTTGCCCTAATTTAGAGAAAAATAAAATTCAAGGTTGAGTTATTTCTCATGAGTACTTTATGCATATGTTTTAAAATTGACAATTAAAAATTTTATATATTTGTTATCTACAACAGGTTTTGAACTATGTACACATTGTGGAATAGTTAAATTGAGCTAATTAACCTATGCATTACTTCACATACTTATTGTTTGTGGTGAGAACACTTAAAATTTACTCTCAGAAATTTTCAAGAATACAATGCATTGCTATTAACTATAGTTACCATGTTGTACAATAGATCTATTGAAATTATTCCTCCTGTCTAAATGGAATTTTGTATCCTTTGACTAATATCTTCTCAACCGACTATTCCCAGCCCCTTGTAATCACCATTCTAGTCTCTATTTCTACGAGTTCAACGTTTTTAGATTCTTTATATAAGTGAGGTCATGCAATATTTGTCTTTCTGTGCCTGGCTTATTTTACTTCACGTAATGTTCTCCAGGTTCATTCGTGTTGCCACAAATAACAGAATTTCCTTGTTTTTTAAGGACGATTAATATTTGATTGTGTTTATATACCACATTTTCTTTATCCATTCATCTTTTGATGAACACACATGTTGATTTTATATCTTGGCTATTGTGAATTGTGCTGCAATGAATGTGGGAGTGCAGATATCTCTTTGACATGGTGATTTCATTTCCTTTGGATATTTCTTTGGATATATACCCAATAGTGGGATGGCTGGCTCACATCTATTTATGATTTTTTGAGGAATCACCATAGTGTTTTCCATAATGGTTGTATTACTTTTCATTCTTACCAACAGTGTGTAAGAGTTGCCTTTTTCCCACATTCTTGCCAACACTTATTATCTTCTGTCTTTTTGCTAATAGCTATTCTAACAGATGTGAAGGGATATCTCATTGTGGTTTTAATTTGTATTTTCCTGATAATTAGTGTGTTAGTTCATTTTCACACTGCTATAAATACCTGAGACTGGGTAATTTATGAAGAAAAGAGGTTTAATTGACTCACAGTTCCCTGGGCTTAATAGGAATCATGACTGGGAGGCCTTAGGAAACTTACAATCATGGCAGAAGGCAAAGGGGAAGCAAGGACCTTCTTCACATGGTGGCAGGAGAGAGAGAATGAGCAAAGGGAGAAGTACTACATACTCTCAAAATCATCAGTTTTTGTGAAAACTCACTCACTATGACCAGAACAGCATGGGCGAAATCTGCCCCTATGATCCAATCACCTCCCACCGGGCCCCTCCTCCAACACATCAGGATTACAATTCCAGATGTGATGTGGGTAGAGACACAGAGCCAAACCATATCAAATAGAGACCTTGAACATTTTTTTCATATGCCTGTTGGCTCCCATGAGTACTTTTAAGCTATTATATTATTGTTTTCTGGTTTTTATTATTGCAGATCTTGAGTCTAATTATCATTTCATGATAAGTAATACTTTCTCTCTAGAGTACTTTTAAGGTCTCTTTATGCCAACTACTGCAGTGCCAGAAAGAAAATTTTAATCTGGATTTGTTTTTCTATTTATCCTATTCAGAACTCAGTATCTTTTTTCAGTTCCTTTGAATATTGTCTTTTCTCCATATCCTCTACTATCATTTTTGGACTTCTGATTAGATGTATGCTGGACCTACTCATTCTGGGTTTCCTCTCTCAACTCTTCTGTCATAATTTCTATCTCTTTTGCTTCATTTGGAGTTATTTAATCAGGTTTATTTCAACTCATTATTCTTTCTATAGTTATGCCAATCCATTTAGCTCTTGACATGTTTGTCCCATCCCCTGAGGTCTTAATTTAGCGGCTGTATTTTTCAGTTCTAAAATGGCAGTACATCATGCCTGTGCCCCGGATCCTGTTGCCTTCTCTGTTTGCATACTCTCTCTCTAGATGATCTTGTTTATTTCAGTGGTTGATGACTTAGTTTTATATCTTTGGCCTAGACCTTTCTCCTAAGTTCCTGACTTATACAGATACCCAATTCCTTTGTGACTTATATGTTAAATAGACATCTCAGACTTAAAATATCCAAAATGAAACTCTGTATTTCTCTTGGAAGACTTTTCCCCTGACTCCTCCTCATCCCAGTAAGTGATGCTACTATTCCTCCGGAGATCAAGCCAGAGTCTGAGACTTCATCCTGAATTCCTTTTACTCCCTTTTTGCCTACAACTACCCCTTTTGCCAGCTTTAATGCTTTTAGCTTCTACTTTCTCTCTCTGCTCCCACAAAACCATTTTCATCTGTTACCTGGAAGACTGCAGTTGGCTCATAACTGGCCTCCCTGTGTCCACTCTTCCCTCTTATAATCCATTCTCAACATGGCCAATGGAGCAATTGTCTAAAAATAGAAATTAAATCATATCACTAGCATGCTTAAAATTCTTCAATGGCTTGTGCTTGAACTGCACTTGGCATACAATTCTTCTCCTTCAGAATTCTTTGGTCTTCAAGGTCCTGTGTGATCTGTCCCTTGCCCAGTTCTTTTCGGCTCTCTTCCCCTTGATCATATGTTCCTGCCCTATTTTAGCCATTTCCCACATTCCCCCTGTGTTACCATGTCACTTGATGCCCTCCTTGCCTGAAATACTTCTTCCAAATCTTTACATAGTGGCTGTTTCTCAGCTTTCAAATCTCACTTTAAATGCTATGCCACAGTGATGCCTTCCTCAACCATGGAATTATAATAGGTCCCCTCCCAGATTGCCACTACACAATGTTTTTCTGTGTAAGCAGACTACTTGTTTTCTTCACAGAACCAAGTAACATTTGGTAGTTACTTATTTACTTGTTAGTATCTTTCTTTCACCATAGGTTTCAAGTCCCACAAGGGCAAAACCATTGTGTAATTTTTCTCACCGCTACACATCCTGTATCTAGCATTGTATCTGATAGTTTGAGATTCATTCATTTTTCTTTCATTCATACAAGTATTTATTTAGTGCCTATAGCCAGACTCTGCTAGATGTTAGAAATATAACTATGAGCCAAGACAGACATGGTTGCTGCCCTTGCAGAGCTTGTAGTCTTATGAGTAATACAAGCAATTACAAAGTAGTATAAGTGCTTTAACTGAGGAAGTATGGGGTGGGAGGGAACACATAGATGGAAACTTAAACCAATGTTGTTATTGCGGGGTGTGGGGGAATGCATCAGAGAGGGTTTCCTGGAGGAAGTGACATTGCATCTGAGACCTGATGAATCAATAAAAGTTTACCAGATAAAGCATGAAGAAAGAGTTGTATTAATAACATACACAAAGATTTTGATGTGGAGGAAATTGTGGTATAACTGAGGCACATAAATTCAGTGTGGCTGCAGTGTAAAGGTGAGGAATACTGAGAGGTAAGTTTGTAGGGCCGTCAGTCATGAACTACCTTAATACTATGTTAAGAAATTGAAAGTTTTTCTAAGAACAATAAGAAGCATCAAAGGGTTTTTCAAGAGGTGATGGATACGATTATATTTTCATTAAAAATTTCTGAGGTTAAGTTGAGTGGGGAGAGATGAGTTTTCTGCTGAGCGATAGGCAAGGTATCATGGGATGAACAATTGGGTAAACATTGTTCTCAGATGAATAGTAAATTTTTAAAAATGCTTATTTCATAATATAGTTATTCACTGGTATTGTAATACAAGTAACAGATTCACTAAAATAAATCAAATTCTATAATTATGTACTCTTTTACTGGGAAGAAGAATGGAGGAAGGGGGCAAGAATTATAATAGGGGAGCAAAGAGAGACATTTATAATTTATCAAAATAAGAATTCTGGCTTGTGGCTATTGATTTCTCAGATTTGAAGTCTCAGTTTAATGTTATCACTTCAGCACAATAGTTTTAAGTTCAAAAAATGTAGATAACCAGCATTTAATTGTAATAATAAAGGTTAGTCTCTATAAACTAATTGATATGCCAAGGCAAGGCACCTATGACTAGGAGCTTTCCTGCTACCCATCTGTACTCTGGTCCTCATCTCTGTCTCTGAGCCAGCCTGGCTGTCTTTCGGTGTGGCATGTAGAGACATCTGAGGCAGGGGAAGGGCTGTACCACCCATAGTAAGGGATCTGCCATAGCAGGGAGGGCTGGGAATGTTGATGGCCACAGCGATGTAGTAGAAAATTCCCAAGGAGTGATAGGTTTGAAAGGATGCTCTTGAGGAGCTGAAGTAGGCATAAAAATTCCGTTATAAGCTTGGAGTTACACAGTGCTTTATAGTTTGAAAGTCTTTTTATATTCACTATTTATTTGAATGTCACTGTTTCACGCTGATGAATAGGCTTATTCCCATTTCACTGGCAAGAAAAACAAGAGTCTCATTATGTAAACAATTTGCCCCAATCACACAGTTGCGAATGGAGTAAATCAATGTCAATCATATCTTAGCAGTTTCTTCATTTTTTTTTTTGTAGAAGTTCATCTCTTTTATTTAATTAGTGCTAGTAGTCTGTACTCAAATTAACCATAGGTTATAAAATGATCTTGAAAAGAAAAATAGAAAATCACTTTACAAAGCATCATTGTGGGGGAATGACACGTTCTCTCAAGCTAATCGTCCAAATAAAAGTATTAAAACATTTCATTTTTAATGGAAAATTTTCAAACATGCACTTTATCATTTTCTTTTATCTGTGGTAACACAGTGCCCAGTAGACAGAAGGTACCCAGGATGTATTGAATTATCATCATAAACAACTGCCATTGTACATGAAGCCCTCCTTGATGCTTGCAAGCCTCTTTGCCTCTTTCCTGAATGACTCCAAGCTACTGTGCATTTACTGGTTTAGTTATTTCTGTTTTTGCCTTGTTGTTAGGCTGTTACTCTGTTACATCTTTGCATTTGTAACAGTATCCTTCACTCGCCTGCTAACTTGCTATTTCTGATCTTCTGTGGTCTAGGAAACCAAATATTTAAGTTATTTGAATTCAATGACTTATTTTATTTCTTCTATTTTTACCATGATTGCTTTTCTGATGCTTAAAGGGAGAGTTTAAAGTGTTTGCATGAGTGTTAGGATAAGGTGATCCAGCAACAGACTTACTCGAATTGGATCTTGGTATACAGACTCCCTGATGGATGCTTAATATGCTGGGTCTTGTTTCTCCTCAGGGGCTAAAGTTATGGGACCAGAACATGAGATAAACTTAAGCCTAAATTATGTGCTGTCTATATATTTTAATCAGAAGCTTAAAATCCCTGCAGAATTTGCTTCTGCAAGTCACCGATTTTGAACTCTGTCTCTGTGTCTGATTGCTCAAGTAATATTAAACCCTAGTTGAGCCTTAATTTCAAGAAATATGAACCAAACTCTGTAAACGCAAATTTCAAGAATTGCTGAACTATGGGAAGTAGTTTTTTTTTTTTTTTTTTTTTTTTACAGTTACTGAAAAATGCAAATAATGAACAGTTTCTGAGAGATGTTTCTGAATTCAGCTGTCATTTTTTAAATGGACAGGAATTATTAATGGTTGCATACTATATGACACGTGCCATTTAATTTAATGATATCTCCATTTGAATGTCTGATAGACATTTTAAACAATGCCAAAACAGATTCTTAACTTTACCCTCCCTTACCCTGACCTGTTTTTCCCAAACTTTATATCTCACTAGAATCATCATCAGCCACTAGTTACTCATGCCCAAAACTTAGAAGTCCTTTTAAATTTCTTCCTTTCCTTCTCCTCCTGTATGCAATCCATCAGCAAATCTTATTGTTTCAATCTCAAAAAAAAAAAAAAAAAAAAAAAAATCAGAGTCTTTCTTTTTCTTTCCAGGTCTTCTGCCATAGCCTTGGAGGAAGCCATCTCCCTGGCCACAGTAGCCCTCTCTTGAACTATTCTCCCCGCCCTAGAGCGTATGCTTCTAGCGCCTGCAGAAGGTGATGGATTAAAATTTTCTGAGGATATGCTGGTTGGGGAGAGATTGATGAGTTTTTTCTGCTGAGCACTTGAGTAAGATATCATGGGATGAACAATTGGGTAAACGTTGTTCTGGCCTCTCTCTGCTTCTCACTGCACTTAGAATAAAATACATGCTCCTTACCATCACCATTGGCCTTCGCAACCTGGAGCTCATTAGAAGCTCCTATGAGAAGTTTTAGTGGAGGTGTGTGAGTGGGCAGCAGAATGCTGAGGGTAGAGGAGCTAATAGCAGTTAGAAGTTGTGGCTAACAAGTCAGGAGGCCGGATATGAAAGGGAGGAGAGAGATAGGAGGCAACAAGAGAGGCTGTGGGGGTTAAGGCAGTGGGTTGTTTTTGATTTTTTTTTTTTTTTTTTGAGAACAAAAAGATATAAGAAAACTTAAGTGGGGAAGGAGACAGAATAGGAAAACTTCACACATGAGGACAAGGAGATGACTGAGTAATGTCACTGAGGGGGCAAGAAGTGGTGAGTGATTTAGACTTAGGCTCTGCAATAGCTATCTCTTGTTATGTAACAAATTACCTGAAAATTGAGCAGTTTAAAACAATATTATCTCACACAAATTCTGGAGATCAGGAATCTGGGAGGTGCTTAGGTGGGCTGTTGTGGCTCAGGAGCTCTCGGGAGGTTGCAGTCAAGCTGTTGGCTGAGTTAGGGTCTCTGAAAACTGGACTGGAGCCACAGCATCTGCTTCTAAGCTGTTGGTAAGAAGCTTTGGTTCCTCACCCCATGGGCCTCCCCATAGGGCTGCTTATGAGAAGGTTTAACCTAGAGCATGTGACCCAAGAAACGGTGAGAGTGCAAAAGCCTGAGGCGAAAGCAGTGGTGTGTGTGTGTTTTTATTTTTATTTTATTTATTTTTTTGAGACGGAGTCTCGCTGTGTTGCCAAGTCTGGAGTGCAGTGGCAGTGATCTCGGCTCACTGCAAGCTCCGCCTCCCGGGTTCACGCCATTCTCCTGCCTCAGCCTCCCAGGTAGCTGGGACTACAGGCACCTGCCACCACGCCTGGCTAACAGTTTTGTATTTTTTTAGTAGAGACGGGGTTTCACCATGTTAGCCAGGATCATCTCGATCTCCTGACCTTATGATCTGCCCACCTTGGCCTCCCAAAGTGCTGGGATTACAGGCGTGAGCCACCACGCCCGGCCTGCAGTGGTGTCTTTTATAACCCAGTTGTGGAGTAACACGCCATCACCTCTGTCATGTTCGGTTCACTCAGATTCACTTTGCTACAATGTGAGAAGACACTATAGAGTATGAGTCCCAGGAGACAGGGATCACTGGGGTTCATCTCAGAGACTGTCTACCCCAGAACTCAAAAAGAGTATCTTTGCTTTGTATGAAAGGAGTGTGAGAGAAAGGGGAGAAAGCTGAGAGAGAAGCTGGCCAGTGGCCCCTTCTCATGAAGTGGAAGGTAAAGTGATGTCCTGAGAGTGAGAAGGCGGGAGAGGCAGACTGGGGAGGGAGAGTGAGGTTTGGAGTCACCATTCAGGAGCATGGGAAAGGCGGCCCTTTTATGTGTAGAGTGGTCAGGTAGAATGGAGAGCTCAGCTGAGATGGGAAATCAAAGATGTGCAGAAGCACCAGTGTTCCTCCTTGTGTGATTTTTCTCTCTCAGTTGTAATGAAGCAGAAATGGGGACACCAGATGATTGGTGTGATCCTGGATAGGGCTTTTGTTAAAAGGATGTGGGCCAGGCAAAAAGAGCCAGGATAGTCCTCAAAAATATTGGGAAAGTGATTGAGGTAATGTATCGTGGAGCTGGAAGGAAAGACTTGAAACCCAAGGAAGCTGAAAGAGGGTGAGAAAATGGACAGGTGGAGGAACTTAAGGTTTTGATATGGTTGAAGTGAAGGTGAAATTAGAGGAGAGAAGAAGGGCTGGGAGGCAGTAGGTGGTGATTTTGGTGTCAAAACATTCCATATAATGGGTACAGGAAAATGTTTCAGGAAAACGTGTTTAAAGTAAACTAGGTGTATAAAAACCAAAATCTGTATCTTCCATGCAAAATGGAGTTACACAATTATTATGTGTCTGCAAATGTGTTCCATGGGTGATTAAATCAATAAAAGTACACTTTCTTCCACTGAGGACTCTACCACGATTTTTTGATTTACTAAAAGGTTTTTCAGTTTTCACACAAATCCATCATACATTTTATAAAATAATAAACACTTTCCTATATGGGCATATGATGATGACATTTGGTACATACAAATGGGTGTTGTACACCAATCTTACAAAGGTATTAAATGTGGGTTTTTTTCTCAGCGTTCCCAGCTTAGAAAATATTTCAGGAAATTACCTTCTTATAATAACTTTTTAGCAACTGTACAGAACAGTGGTTCTCAAATTGCGTCCCCAGACCGGCATGATAGGCACCTTCTGGGAACTTATTAGAAATGCAGACCGAGGGTCCCACCCAGATTCACTGTGTCAAAAACTCAGACCGAGGGTCCCACCCAGATCCACCATGTCAGAAACACTGGGGGCGACGCCAATCAAGCAGTGTGCTCTGACGAGCCTTCAGGTGATTCTGATGCCCACTGAAGTCTGTAAACTAGCATAAAAGATAATACAACAATCAAACCAAACCAAAACTCAGCAGGCCTCTTCCCCCTTTGGGTTTTTAGTGTTTAATTCAGAATTACTGACAAAAGCCATTTTTAACTTTGCCATAGATAGCTCAGTGTTTTAATGCTACCATTAATTACTGGTATATTTTAAAATCTTTATAGTCAGCTTCTTATAACCTTCTTCCAGACACTTTTTACTAAAATTTCCTGGTGTAAAGTTCACCAAACAAAGTAAAAACCTTATTCTGCAAGAAATAATTTCTCTTTATAAGACATATTTGTAATAGTTGAAATTAAGATTCAGGACCCTTCTTCTAGATAGTGCATTTGGTTGTTCTATTGTCCATAGCAATTTACTTACCAAAGCTTAGCCCATAAAACACAGTTCAAAGAATATACAGTTCAAACACACAATTATTAACCATGCGCTGTATTGATAACAGTAACTCTTTGAGTGTACTGCCCTAGATATAATTGCTGGATAAACTATTTTTCCTAAAACTTTGTATAAATAAAAAGTGTCAAATTTCAGTTTCCTAAAGTAGAGAAATTATTTATTCAGCAATGTTGAGGACGGGTCTTCCATACAAATGAATTTTCTAGGAGCCTACCTATATTTGTGTATTTTGGGCTATTTCTTTTTAGATTTTTATCAATAAAATCAGAAGGTAATTTGCTTTATTTATCAGAGTTTGATTTTTCTTGACTGTAGCTCTGTTTTGAATACATCTTATAATCTTCTTTTACTGTAATTAAATACATGTTTATTGAGCACCTACTATTTGCATGAATAGTATTGAGTGGTAAGATGAATGAAAAGATGAATAAGCTATGGTCCCTGCCCTCAAAGAGTTTATAATCTAATGGAAGAGTTGACTGTGAAAACAACTATCTATAATGCAAGTCCCTAGATTTAAACCCATACTCTTAAGGATTATTGGCAACCCTAGCTTCATTTTTATTCCTGTTAACATATTTCACACTATGTTAGTTGGAATTCAATTGATTGTATGTGACAGGAAGCCAAAACCTACTGGCTTAAGCAAAAAGAGAATTTGTCACTAACATGAGAGAAGGTTTAGAGACAGGGCTGACTTCAAAACGTGTCCGAGTTCAGAGATCAAAGGATATATATGAGAAGGTGATTTCCCTTCATCTCTCAGCTCTGCCTTCTGTTGTGCTAGCTTCATACAGCTGCAACCATGTGCAATGAATCCAAACCTAGCATCCTTTCAGGTTCAGGCCTAGAGGGAAAGAACGAAGATCCCAAAATCCCAGGGAAAAAAATTCTGTTTGTATTATTGGCTTTGATTGGGTAAAACATGCTGATTGGTATAGGCCTGGGTAATCAGCTCCACTCCTGCAGAAACCATGTGGACGCAGTGGCGTGATCTCAGCTCACTGCATGCTCCGCCCCCCGAGTTCATGCCCTTCTCTTGTCTCAGCCTCCGGAGAAGCTGGGACTACAGGCGCCCGCCACTACGCCGGGCTAATTTTTTTTTTTTTTTTTTTTGTATTTTTAGTAGAGATGGGGTTTCACCTTGTTAGCCAGGATGGTCTCGATCTCCTGACCTCGTGATCCGCCCGTCTCGGCCTCCCAAAGTGCTGGGATTACAGGCGTGAGCCACCGTGCCAGGCCAGGAGTGATTCTTAAGTAGGAAACAAAAGCACCATTTCCAGAGGAAGACTGAATAGGTGCTGAGAGCAAAAACAAGGGCATGAACCAGACATTCTAACCAAGATGTGGCAGTTTCCAAGTGTATGTTCTTGTAACTTGTCAGCCTCTACATGACCAAAACATTTTTTCCCATTTGTTCCCTAGAGTTTTTAGTGCTTTAACATTTTAAATCTTCTTGTCTCAGGCCATTTCTATAAAGTATTGAAAACCTGAATAAAACAACTTTAAAATGCATTGTTATTTTGGAATTTCTAAATGGTTGCATATTTGATGATATAGAGATGAATTTTTACTAAGTCAAAATTTTTAAAAATCTCAATAAATTACATAGCCATAGTTTTATCTACTATCATTACAGGTTCTACCTATAGTACTTTGACCTCTTTACCATTTACTTTACATGTGAATATTCTTAGTTGGGAGGGCCTATGCCTAACATTTTTTTCCTCAAGTGCATTACTTTACAATGTTCCTTCTCAATCATTCTGATATAAAGTACATAATGACAGCTGCATAACAGTTGCACTGGATTTATATTTGCTGAATAGCAATTGTTCACAATACTGAATGTGAAGGTTTATATTTGGGTCTTTACAGATGACATTCATTTGTAAGCCACATTCTATGTAAACGACTATAAAAGACCCTATCCCTATTTATCTGCTCAGCTTCGATGCTCCCTTCCGCTCCTGATATTAATATTAGCTCGAGATAACCTAATTTTCTTGAACTTACCCCAAACAATTTGCAGAGCTTTTAATATTTTGCACATTTGCATGATTAGTAAGACTTGCTAGACCTCAAATGGAAATGGCAAATGTTGTGCTCCGGGGAAGCTGGGAAAAGCCAAATTTCAATCCCTTTATCACCAAAGAAAATGAACCTTATTCCAGGGAAGGGCTGAGCTGATATTGTCAGTGGTGAGGTGAGAGAGAAATGAACTATGGAATTAGAATTTAAAATTCACAGCATGAATCTGAATATTAGAGAATAACTTATACATCGACCCTTCTGATGTTTAACAGAGAGAAGCATTTAATTTGCATTTCATTAAATATTAGAAATCAGATGGGATACCAGTTTTTGTCTTATAAAAAAACTTATGAAATTACCGTTCAATCATCTATTTAAGAAATTCCAGTACATTCTCCAAAATTGTAAAATTGTATAGAATATTTCTTATTCACAAGGGCTGTAAGAATTGATGATTATAAAGGATCAGTGAATCTTAAAATTAGTTTAGTGGTAAAGTTATTCAGCTTTCATCAATGGTTACAGAAATATTATACCTTATCTTTAGCTCATGATCATGGAAGACTCATGAGGCACAGTTCTAATTTATATATACACATTTTTAAAAAGTCATGTTGCCTATGATGTGCAAGTAGAATATTAACTAATATAATTTATTTGTGCTTTTCTTATTTTTTTTTCTGTTACCCATACCTATTTTTTAAAAATAAAAGATGATTTAGGGGCCATAGGAGTTGTTCTAAGTAATTGAGTGATAAAACACTACTGTTCTTGAAACTTCAATTTTTGTTTCTGTGTTTACAACTTGGTACCATTAATGAGCTGACACTCTGATAAATATTCTAATTTTATATTTAATTAAGTTGACTATCAGAATCTAGTTCAATTTGGAAAATTTAATAACAGTACTTTACTTTTTTTATATTTGTACTATATACTTACTGTATTTGGTAATTTCTTCCATTGAAACTTACTTTTTTGGTATACCTTAGCATACCTTCTTTGTCAACTGAAGGTAATACAATGTAATAAATTCAGTTCATGTTACCTCATTAAAGGCCCGGAGTTGCTTACTCATTCATCTCACATAGCATATGGGCACTTTAATACTATCCTTTAAGAAAAAATGACCTAGTTTTGTTGAACAGTCCAAAGGATGTCTACAGTAGGATTTTTAAGACTAGTAGAGGCCGGGCGCGGTGGCTCAAGCCTGTAATCCCAGCACTTTGGGAGGCCGAGACGGGCGGATCATGAGGTCAGGAGATCGAAACCATCCTGGCTAATATGGTGAAACCTCGTCTCTACTAAAAAAATACAAAAAACTAGCCGGGCGAGGTGGCGGGCGCCTGTATTCCCAGCTACTTGGGAGGCTGAGGCAGGAGAATGGCGTAAACCTGGGAGGCGGAGCTTGCAGCGAGCCGAGATCCGGCCACTGCACCACAGCCTGGGCGACAAAGCAAGACTCCGTCTCAGAAAAAAAAAAAAAAAAAAAAAAAAGAGACTAGTAGAAATGTAAGCTCATAACACTGCTGATTGATATGGGACATTTTGTGCAGGGGTTTTGAAATACCTATAAGATTACATTATAATAAAGACTATTACTGAGAGTGATACCAGTTCTTAGATATAAATTCTTAGAAATTATAGAATTCAATGCCCTTGCTTTATAAATAAGAAAACAGATATGCAGGGAGGTTAAAATGCTCATTAGTACAAGAGCTGAATCAGCAAAAATCCTGAGTTTTTAAATTTTCTTTTCCACAGGGTTATTAAATCTATGGATTGATATCTTTATCTGTTTTGAAATTTTTTTGCCACTAAATCTTAAATATTGCTTCTGTCCTATTCACTCTTTTCTTTCTGAGATTACAACTAAGTGTATGTTAGACATATATATCCTCTATGTCTTTTACTCTCTCATCTGTAATTTTCATTCTTTTGTCTCTCTATGCTTTGTTCTGGTTAGTTTCTTCTGACTTGCAGTATAGTTCACTAATTTTTGTTTGGTAATATTTAATAGGATATTAATTACCATTTTGCTAACTGCATGATATACTCATTGGATATACTTCAATTCATGTGACAGTTGTCTTATGTTTTTTCATTCAGATTGCATTCAATTTTTCACTATTATAAACACAATGCTAGTAAACATATTTGTGCTCGAATTATTTCATTTTAAAATCAGGATTATTAATTTAGTATGCTTTCTTAGAAGCTAAGTTGCTGGGTGAAGGACATGAATATTTTTAAGTCTCCCAAAACATATTCCTAAATTATCTTTCCTAAAACAAGTTAGATGTTTTAGTTCCATATTCAAAATTCTCCCCACTTCTTTGCCACCTTGTTTCCTGGCCAAAATGTGTCAAGGTAAATATTGCCTTTGGGATAGTCTAACGTAAAGAATGACAGTGAAAGATGAATTTTAAACTATACTGTGAGTGTGACTATAATTGAATAGTTTTTCTTAGGATGGAAGAAATAATTAGGTCCTATAACTTCTTGCAATGACGTTTACATCTTGAATGACTTCTTGCAATAATGTTTACATCTTTGAATTTACTGATGATCCTCTTCATAGCATTTTATAGAATGCGTTTTATTCACATCAGAATTCCCAGGGATTTTTTTTTTAGATAAAATTATTATGTTTTTGTATTTTTATATTTTTGGCTATTTTGCCTAACTAAATTGAGGAGGGAACTTAAATGATTAAAAGAGCTTTAGGGAGTAGGGGATCTGCTAAGCCCTAGCCGTGTAACTGTATTATAGAAAAGTTATTTCTTCTCTTCGATCCTCAATTTCCTCCTTTGTGAAACAGAGACAAACTGTTTTTGTGTGCTTATAGTTGTCTGACATTGTTTAGCCATGGGCAAACTTCTTCTGTTCATGTTTGAAGGAGGGAAAAACTAAAATAAACCAGCAAGAATTAAAAAAAAAAATCCTAGTCTTTTCTTTACAGTAATATGGGGAAACTAAAGTATCTTAAAGTCGTGAAAGTACTTTAAATTCCTAGGATGAGGGGAAGCACTTAATAAAAAATAAAGATAAGTGAAACTATTTTTAAAATGCATAATTGGAGTAAATGCAGATTCAGACATACTAATTATCAAAGTCAAGAATATTAAGTTATTGAGTGGAATTTAATGGCAGTATTTAAAAGTCACGACATTTTGTTTGATGTGCTGAGCCTAATTTATATGTAAATATAGGCTCTGTAGTATTGCCTAGATATTTAAGCACTTTCTTATTGGTTTATTCTGGGAAACTGATGTATATCTCTGCTTGAACATTGTACTTGAACTCTGTAAAACTATTTTGCATGTATATGAAAAATAAGAAGAGGTACAGTGGTTTTGGAAAAGCTCTGGCTGAAATAGGTTCAAAAAATGCTGAGGTATGTAATTATAATTATTTTTCAGTAAAGTTACTTTTGCACCAACTCTGGAGTTTTGTAGGAGAATTGGCAGCTGAAATGAGCACAACAGAGAGTTTTATGGTGACCTGCAGTAGTTAAGAAGCCCCTGGCCAATGACAGAGTAGAGAAAAGGCTACCCCAAAATGTGGGCCCCTTGGCATATTGAGTATTTTAAGCTGAAGGATATTTAGAAAATCTCAGAGTAGAAAAGTCTCTCTGAACTTCTCTCTTATAGACCCTCATGTGACAGGGTCCTGCCCTGTCCACAGAAAGAAGGAGTGTTACACAGAGAGGCCAAGAAGAATCTCAACAAACAGGCTTTGCTAAGATCCCTTCAGTTGATCATCAGTAGGTCGTACCCTCTTTTTGTTCAGTCATACTTCTACACGACTCTCCATTCTTCATCAAACCCAAGCATTAAAATACATCAATACACATTGAAAGAGGCCACATATAATTATGAAATTGAGTTGTCTGTTTTCACTGGCTCTTTGGGTCTTCATCTGTGAAGGCTTCCGTGTCATGGGAAAAATTGTTCAGATAAATTTGTTATGCTTTTCTTTTATTAATCTGTGTTTGTTATAGGGGTGTCAGCCATGACCCTTGTGATGGGTGAGGAGAAGAAATGACTTTCTCCTCTATACCTACATGGGGGTACGTAATTCTGTACCCTAACTCCAAAACCTCTTGGGGGTATACTTGACATTCAACTGAATTCTGACCAATTTATAATAGAAAAAAATAGAAAAATAGAGTAATAGAATTTATCATCTGTGATTACTTGATCAGACCCTTGTATTCCCTAAAATATAAAGATTCAGATCCATAGACATAGTATGGACAATTTGCTTAGTTTAATGTTTCTGAACCATCTTTGTTGTGTGATAAGCCTGTGCTCTTCCTGGTGTTCTAATGATTTCATTACTTATCGCAGCTAGTTATCAATTCACCCCCCATTGCCAAAGCATCTGCTTTTTGCAGTAGTAAAAAGCAAGATTACAAAAGGGGCATTTGGGGTGACTGACATTTGTCATTCAACTGAGGGTGGTTCTTCACAGGCTTTGAAAGTGCCCAGGACAAGAAAACCTTTGTTTGGGATACACATACCTGCAACTGTAATTCCTAGAAATGTAACTCTATGCTGATGGACTACTGACTTTTGTATTTTTAATAAATGGAGCATAATATTAACCAGAAATCTTTGTTCCAGTAACCATGTCATGAACAGACGCATCAACACACAGTGAAGGAGGTCACATATAAAGTTGAAATTAAAGTTGTCTTTGTATAGTCAAAAAATCTAAACCTGGGGATAAAAATGACACCTGTGCCCTACATATCACTCAGAAGAAAGAAGCGAGTTTCAGAAGTTAGGGGGATAAAGACAGGTATTTCAAAAATAAAGTTTGGTTGAAAACATAAAAAGCCACAGGGACACCATGACCTGGGATGGCTGTAATTAACATGTAAAGCCTTCCACAGTGACTTCTGAGGGCTGTTCTTTTATCTGCAGTCTGCAGGCTGAAGGCAGACAGTTTTGGAATGCAGATCTAATCTCACAGGTCTGTAATGTTGGGGATGATTGAGGTGCTAATTGCTCTAGCATTTTGATTGCCAAATTTGGTTTAACCAGGATTGTTAATCATGCTCTCATAAGACACTCTTATCTTTTTAGTAGAGTTGAAATTTCCTTGGGAAATTTGAAGTTGGAAATTGCTAATGAAATTCCAGTCTCTGATAAATGTCCACACAGGGGTGTAGCAACTTTAAAAATTCCAAATGGAACAAGCAGATAACTGAGGGCTGATTAGTATTAAAGGTTTATTTAGGTTTATGAAAGTTTTACTATGAGTTCCTTGGATCCTCTAACAATTATCAGATACTAGGGGAGATAGGGTAAAGACAGAGAAACTTAACCTAAAGTGTTAGAAATGATTCACATCGGGTGATCTATTGCAGATGAAAACAAAAACAAAATATGCCTGAAATTAAGTGGAAGAATCAGGTTTGACATGTGCCCAATTTCCAGTATCTAATTTATGAAGTTGAGCACCCTCTGTAGGAAAGGCAATGTGTAACTGACCACATGATGGCACCTCTTGGTACTTTCTTTGGCCAATGAAGGTGATTGTGTGTGTCACATGATTGTGATTACATGATTGTAATTGTTACATGATTGTAATTGCTACATGATTGTGATTGGCCAGGGAGATTGTGATTGTTACACGAAGACTACTGTTTGGATTCAAATTTTGGTTTTGGCCTGAGTTACTTTGGGGTAATAATTAATTATTTTAAATTGCTTCTATGTGACTCAGTGGTAGACTTGGCTTTGTTGGTTTGGTTGCCCACAGCAACCTTAGGTTTGAAAAATCTAACAAATCACAGGTAATTTCTTTTGAAAGTCCCTAATTGGTGAAGACAAATTTTTGATAAAATATAACAGGAGTTAAATTCATACATTTTTAAACCTAAGAAGTATTTGCTTTTTCTTGAGGGCTTCCATACTCTCTCATTTGAGGGCAAATAGTAATCGATACGGTTTGTGTGGGGAAGAGGAATGGCTGGTGGAAAATTCTTTGGCTTTGATTTTGTTCAAGATAAGCAAAAATCAGAAAAATTTTAAATTAATACCTTGTTCACTTCATGCAAACAAACAAACAAAACATACTTAAACAAATACAGAGAAAACTCCCCATGCATTTCTGTTTCCCTCACAACTGTTAAAACTACAAAATAAGTTTGAATTTTTTAATTTGACCACATTCTCTTCACTACTCCTAAGAATATCTCATCTTTCCATTCCTTCTTTTATCCTTTCATCTATGAATAGTAAAATAAGCTTCATATACTTGGTTCTGAGAGAGGTCCCTGCTTACAGGAAACAGTATAGAAAAGTTAACATATAGGTTCGGTTCTTTGAAGGATGCAATACGTTAGAAAAGATAAAAACTTGTTCATTATTCAACATAGACCTCCTTCATTTTAAAAGAAAATTTCTTGGTTATATATCAGTTTTACTAATGTTTATTTTTTATAGTTCAGAGTATTACCCATAACACAAATTACCCATTTTAATTAGACCAATTAATTCCTCTATGTCCTGTCCATTGTAAACAGAATCACTGTCTTGGATGTTACAGAACAAAGTTTTGCCCCAATAGCCAGCAAGTCCTAGGGTGATGGGAGTAAGTATTGTTTAGAGTTTTGTAGTGCTGTTTTTGAAGTTGTGTTTTGAGCCTCTTAAACTTGGGTACTCTGTCTTATTGTTTCCAAAGATGGACCTGGAGTGCATGTTCATAATGTTAAATAGCACAGTAGCGTTAAACTTCAATGCATAGTGTTGCTGGGTGCCAGGGCAGGACCGCGTGCTAAATATCGCTTTAGGAAAAATGTATTTACACACATGCTGACAGTTCATTTCCAGGTGGGAGCCTCATGTCTGCCCCATACGCTGCAATTTCAATCTTCCCACTGTGAAATTTTAGACAGCTTGTCTGCAGAGGCTCTGCCAGACCTATTAATATTTATACATTCCATTCACACTCCAGTCAGAGCGTATAAGTTGCAGATCTTTCTGATTTGGAACCTATTAAGATTCATGACCCCTTTAGTTATTTACTTCTCACGGTCTAGGAGCCTTTGCAATCAGCTTACATTTAAGAAGAAAGCACAAATCATTACTGTTCAAATATTGTCCTGTATTGTGACCATTTGTAGTCCATCAAAAGAGTGTTAAGAACTTTAATGCATTCATTTATCTCAAGACACAGGTTATTAGATGAGGCATTCTTCTCCTGGAAAGGGATAGAATAGCAGTGTTTCTTACACCACAAATTGCTTTTTTAATTCCAAATTAGGGACTTTCACTGAAGTTTCATATGTTATTAAGAAGCAATAGCTAATCAATTTTTTCTTCTTGAGACTAGACATTGATTAAACAAATGATGGAGGTGATGTACCAGACAGAACAGAACAAAAGACAATCAAATTTTTAGGTGCACATTAGGCCTGTCTCTGGCGAAGCTCTGTTTTCTTAACATAGTAAGTCTTATGTGTCTCTGGTTTACAATGTGTTGTGAAATTGGAGATAGGTCTTATATTTAATTAACTTGTGGAATTATTTGGTATGTTTTATTAGTAGCTATAAGTCATTTAATCCTATTCTATAAAAATAGTCTGTTCTATTGAAAGAAAAGACTGAGAACATTAGAAGAAAATGTGTGGCGAGGAAAAAGAGGAAATTAATATTTGTTCAGTGCTTACTGTGGATTAAGCATTTTACATTTATTAATTATTTTGAACCTTACAACAGCTCATGAGGTGGGTATTATGATCCCATTTGCTGACTAGAAATGGAATCTTAAAAAAGTCAAGAGGCTTACCCAAAGTCACACAGTTAGTAGAGTTCGTGGGGGAACTGCAGCTCCACAGTGGCTGAGCTGGTTTTTCTTTTGGAAGAACTGGAGAAAAACAATTTTCCCACAATAGGCACAAGGCCTTAGCACCAGGCTTCTCAACTATCTCAACTAAAATAGGACACTATAGTGACTCATGTTTAAATGTATTCAGTGTTTAGTAAATTTTGCAACACATTGAAATGGGTGAGATAAACTTGAGGGAAAAAGACTCAACATAACAATTCCTTTTATATTAAAAATAAACAAACCAAGAATAACAAAAGAAAACATGGAAAATAATTACATATCAAAGTCAGACAGGCTTTGAAATGCTGTTTATTTGGGCACATGACAAGTTTTTAATTTTTCATTGCTTTTCAAGATTACCATCTTTTTGTCCGTCTGGTTTTCTGAAGAGAGGACAGAGGATGAGGAACTGACAAGATTAAATACATGTTCATAGCCTCGATTTATTTTCTATTTGTGTTCTTTCTCTGGCATCGCCTGGCTTAATGAGAAGTTGCCGTTTGATGAGGACAGGCTTTATTCTTGGGACGCACTCTCTTTCCTTCCAAGGTTAAAGTTTGAAGACAAAATCCTTCTGTTTCATTCCAGTTCTGGCATTCACAGCCTGTGAGGTCACTTTAAGACATCTCGGGTTTTGCTGTGATAAAGAAAAATAACCCAGGTTTTGTGCACCCAAGTACAAACCGAATTTGGTGATTCCTAAAATTTTCTGTCAGCTTTCTGTAGGTAGGAGGTTAAAAAGGGTAGCTGTTTAATCTCTGTTTAATCCTCAAAGTATGTGCCAAAAAAAGGATTTTTTCATATGATAGTGAAAATAGCTCTTTCATGCATATTTTCACCATCAAAAGGTTTAAGTAGGATTTTGAGATAGCTTCAATCACCCCTTTACCTATCTGAGTTATTCTCATTTCAGTGATGCCATTTGCACCTTTTCGGAGATGTCTGGGGACAGAGGCATTCTAATAGGAAATTTAAAAGTAAAAGAGAGAGGAGATAACCTTGTTACCCAACTGAATCATAATTGTGTTTTAAGAAGCTCATGGTACTTCAGGAACACTAAAATGCAGATATCTAGCGTATTATTATTATTAGGATTATTAATCATTATAATATTGTTAATTGCTGTCACTGAGCTACTGTGCAACAAAGCCTTAAACCCAATTCCTGTCTGAGTCCAGAGCCCAAGCTTTCCTAACCACTGTATTATATTGTTTCTTTGACCCTCCTTCTCCACCCACCCAGCCCTCACTCCAGGCCAGCTAATTGCCACTTCTTGCAGAATGTCCTCATCATGACACATCTGTTTTGATTTGTAGCTCTCTGTATATGTGATAGTCCCACCTGCTGGGCTGTCACCTCTTTGAAAATAGGGTCGGTGCCTTATATATTACTGTATTTTAAGCCATGAAGATAACAGAAATGCAGATTCAGTCACTTGTCATTTGCACAGTCTGATTAACAGGGCGAGGTCTGATATAAAGAAAGTGACTTTTGGCTAGCGTGGTGGCTCATATAATTTGAGCACTTTAAGAGCCTGAGATGGGCAGATTGTTTGAGGCTAGAAGTTCAAGAGCAGCCTGGGCAATGTGGTGAAACCTTGTCTCTACCCTAAATAAATAAATAAATAAATAAGCCAGGGGTGGTGGTGTGCCCCTGTAGTCCCAGATACTCAGAAGGATCATGTGAGCCTGGGAGATCAATCCAGGCTGCAGTGAGCCATGATCATGCCACTGCACTCCAGTCTGGGCAGCAGAGTGAGACCCTGTCTCAAAAAAAAAAAAAAAAAAAAAAAAAGAACAAAATTAAAAACAAAGCAATTCTTAATTCCAAAGCTAGCTTAGGGGAAGAAGTACAGGCTTCCTGCCTTAAAGGTATTGCTTCCCTTCTAGGGCAGAAAGCAGGGGTTTTTAAAGGGGAACTTGGCATGAACATTACACAGGGAGGGACGCAGCAGGTGGGGATCTATGTGACTTCATGCCTTATCCACCGAGTAGTCAGCCTGGCGTCATTGAGGACAGAACTAGATTGTAAAGTGGCCATTGTTTCAAGATGCTCTACCAGTGGGAAAGAGTTTCATAGCAGGCTTACTTTAAGTTATAAATTACTCAAGGCAATCCCCTGGTGGGAGAGGTCTCAGCTCTGAAGCTTCTAAGTACACAGTTAGATGAACTTGCCTTGTAGGGAGTGTCTGGTGAAGGGAAGGTAAAAGGTTATAATAACATTTCTAAAGAGCCAAGTAGGAAGTGGGGAACAGGGGAAGAGGAGGAAAGAGGAAGAAAAAAATAATTAAAAAATAACTCATTCTTTTTTTCTTAGAAAAATGGGGGTCCTTGATTACATTAGTGGGTAGTTTCCATTTGCTCGGCACAGAATTGTCTCTTCATAAACATTTTATGAATTGTCTCTTGTTTATGAATTCATTGAATTCATTGTTTATCAATTGTCTCTTCATAAACATTGTTTAGTGAATGATTACTCTCCTGAATAGTTACTATTTTATAATTTTATTCTTTAATGCACATTTTTGGAGTATAAAACTTCAGAAATAGAATCAACGTTTTTAATAATTGTCAGGCTTCACACAGAAAGAGGAGACAAGTTAAATAAACTCATCTTTGAAAAGGACTTTTAAGACTCTCCCCCAGTCATCACAAAACACAGGAAGAGGAAGCAGTAAAGCAAACCTGTGGCTTTGGGAGACACCTACTGCCAGAAAGGATTGTAGTTTGGGGTGGAAATATTTTTGATACCTAGGTTGGTGTTGTGCCAGTTGTAACAGTTGGCAAATGCAACAGTTTTTATTGTATTTGCTTTTAAGAAAATATTCATATCCCTTTGAGTACAGGTTCCCTGTAGTATCCAAATCAATAGTGCCTTTAGACTCCATGTGACATTAATCCAACAAAAAAATCAGGTTCTCATGCACCCAGATTTCCACTTGCACCTGTCACAACCAATTAAATTGATAGTGACTACAGAGAGATTACTTGGCTTGCTGAAGATGACATGGCCAGGAAGAAGGTTCAAGGCTGGAGCCCAGGCCTTTTGCTCCAGTGTACTTTACATTTACCAGCTGCCTCTGGGCTAGAAAAACTGCGGTTGTGTTTTCTGCTCTTACTTCAAGAGGTTGTTATATATCATGAGGTTAAGTACCCGATAGTTGTAGGCAGACTGTAATATATACAAATGAATAGCACTAATATTAAATCTAACAGATTAACAAAAAGCTTTCCTTTCCGTAGATTCAACCAGGCAAATCTGGCCTCTTTAAGTTTGCTAAACTATCTAATTCCAGGAAAAATCTACCTTAAAAAATCTCAAGCACCCAAACTGTGAAAATAAAAATTAAAAGAACTTATGTCCTGTTGATGTTTAAGAATAAACAGACTTTTAGAAAACTCAGTGTTATGGCAAAAAAGAGATTGAAGAAAGAGATTTTTAAAGTTCAAAATTTTGGGAGTAGTTTTTTCTTTTACCTTTTCATCTTATCAGCCTGCCTCTATCCACAATGGTAATTCTTTATTTTTTTCCCTAGGTTTAAATTTTTTCCTCCCAACTCAAGAAAGTCTTACTGAGAGAAAATGCTTTGCAAAATTGTTTAATTATCACTAGATTTCTCAAAAAAAAAAAAAAAAAAGTGTGACAGGGACTAATAATTAAGATTTAATGTTCACTCTCTTTTTTCTACCACAATGGAACCACTGGTTTTTAGCTGTGCAGCTGGCTTCTAGAACAGAAACTCTATATGCAAACCTACCTTTTAGCCAGGTGTGACCATGTGACTGATCACTGGCCAATGAGATATGAGAAGCAGAGATGTGTGGGACTTCTGAAACTCTTACCTCCTGAAAGCAGGTGGGAATAGTGTTCCCCCTTTTCCCACCCTCTTTCTTCATCCTGCTGCTCAAAATGTGGATTAAGATGAGCTACTTTGCACCAGGTAGATGAGAACAGAAACCTGAGGCTGTTGGAACCTGGGTCTTTCTTTTGCATGTGACGGGGTTTTGCTCTGTTGCCCAGGCTGGAGTACAGGGGCATGATCATAGTTCACTGCAGCCCTGAACTCCTGGGCTCAAGTTTTCCATCCTGCCTCAGTTTTCCAAAGTGTGAGGACTACAGGTGTGAGATACTATACCCAGATGAGCCTAGATCTTTTAATAAATTTGCAAAACAGGGCTGTCCTACTAGCTTTCATGATTAGAAAGAAATAAACTTCTGTCTTAAGACATTGCTATTTGGGGCCTATTAAACATGTAGCCAAATTTATATATCCCCTAATATAAATGCGGAGAAGGTGGCTAATTATTTTCAGATCAGAAATGAATTTGAGGGCTGAGCACGGTGGCTCACGCCTGTAATCACAGCACTTTGGGAGGCCAAGGCAGGTGGATCATGAGGTCAGGAGATCGAGACCATCCTGGCTCACACGGTGAAACCCTGTCTCTACAAAATATTAGCCAGGTGTGGTGGCCCATCCCTGTAGTACCAGCTACTCAGGAGGCTGAGGCAGGAGAATCTCTTGAACCAGGGAGGCAGAGGTTGCAGTGGGCCGAGATTGTGCCACTGTACTCTAGCCTGGGCGATCGTCTCAAAAAAAAAAAAATAATAAAAATAAAAATAAATAAATAAAAACAAAAGAGTTTGAAATAAAATAATGGTAAAATGCAATAAGAAAATGATCTTGTCCATATACTGACTATTCTATGGTGGCTAAACTTACAATAATGACTTGAATATCTGTTGATGGACAAAAGCAAAGAGAGAATTCAAAACTCTTTGAATCAAGGTTTATTTTATTACATATTAGCACCAAAAAACTAGTTATTCAAGTCTTCTACAATAATTTCATTCAGGTCAGGTCTGTATTTCAAGCAATAGGCATTACTGATGGACTGTTTCATCAGGACAACAACAATCAACTATCTAATTTATCTTGTGTTTGAGAGAAGAATGCTTGCTGTTAATGAGGAATTCTACCTTCTCAGGATGAGGGCTTTAGAAGGAATATCTGACCTGTTAATAGTTTGAAAAGACTTTAAACCAATCTCAAGTCGCAGTAATTCTCAAACTTTGTAATTCAAATTAAACAAATGTTCATGCATCGTTTTTAATTTGTGTTGTATTGAAAAGCTTAGGAAAAGAAAACTATCTAAGGAGATTAGGAGCCAGAGTGGGCAAGCCTGAATCTCACAGCAAGGAAGGAGGAACAAAAGTGTGATGAAACTCACAGAATTTCATGATAAAGTTATGAGACAGACACTCATGAGAATAAATGAACACTAACTTACGGGCTAGATGGTCGCAACTTCATAGCTTCCTAGGGAATTTTACTGTGTTTACTATCTTACTTACATAGTCTGATCTAGCCTATGTCAACCATATAGGCTATCAAACATGTGGCAAAGCTAGGCCTTTTAATTTCCTGCCTTTCCCAAAGTAACAACTTAGTTCTTTTCCAGTCTGTATGATGGTTTGGAAAATACAATAAACTAAACATACTCTTGCAGACACATGCATGTGCACACACATACACACTTGCTCATCTATAGTAAATGTCTCTTGATTTTGATGAAGCATTGGGTGCCATGCTTGTACATTTCCTTACACATTCACTAATGCGGTTCCCACCACTATCTGTGAGGTGAGTATTTTATTATCCCCAACTTATATATGAAGAAACAGCGACCATTTTTTGAGTGCTCTCTATGTGTAAAGTGCTTCAAATACATCATTCCATTATTTATGTATGTATTTTGATGTATCTAGTTTTTAATCTTTAAAGCCAGGTACGTTGAGTGCTTTTTTTTTTTTTTTTTTTTTTTGAGACAGAGTCTCGCTGTGTGGCTTAGGCTGGAGTGTAGTGGTGTGATCTAGGCTCATTGCAACATCCACCTCTTGGGTTCAAGTGATTCTCCTGCCTCAGCCTCCTGAGTAGCTGGGATCACAGGCTTGCGCCACCATGTCCAGCTAATTTTTGTATTTTCAGTAGAGATGAGGTTTTACCATGTTGGCTAGACTGGTCTTGAACTCCTGACCTTGGGTAATCTGCCCGCCTTGGCCTCCCATAGTGCTGGAATTACAGGCAGGAGCCACTGCACTTGGCCAATTTTTGGTTTCTATGAAGGTGATTTTTGGGTGTAGATAGTTGTTAAATTGGTGTCCTTGTTGGGGAATGGTTGATGGCGACTTCTATTCCTCTATCGTGCCAAAAATCCCCTGATTTTTAAATTGCATATATTTAAGGCACACAACATGATGTTTTGACATAGTGAAATAATTACTACAGTCAAGGCAATTACTATATCCATTATCTCACAAAATTACCTTTTTTTTTTTTTTTTTGGGATGGAGGCTCGCTCTGCCGCCCAGGCTGGAGTGCAGTGGCCGGATCTCAGCTCACTGCAAGCTCCGCCTCCCGGGTTCACGCCATTCTCCTGCCTCAGCCTCCCGAGTAGCTGGGAGTACAGGCGCCCGCCACCTTGACCGGCTAGTTTTTTGTATTTTTTAGTAGAGACAGGGTTTCACCGTGTCAGCCAGCATAGTCTCGATCTCCTGACCTCGTGATTCGCCCATCTCGGCCTCCCAAAGTGCTGGGATTACAGGCTTGAGCCACCGCGCCCGGCCATAATTACCTTTTTTAATGTCGTAAGAGCACCTAAAATCTACTCTCTTAGGAAATTTGCAGTATACAGCACAATATGATTACCTATAGTCTTCATGCTGAACAGGTATATCTTGTTTTATTGTACTTCACAGATATTACGGTTTTTTTTTTTTTTTTTTAAACAAATTAAGGGTTTGTGGCAACCCTGCTTCTGTTTTCCAACAGCATATGCTCACTTCACGTCTCTGTTTCACGTTTTGGTAATTCTTGCAATACTTTAAACTTTTTCACTATTATTATATCTGTTATGGTGATCTGTGATTAGTGATCTTTGATGTTACTATGGTAATTGTTTTGAGGCTGCATGAACTATGCCCATTTAAGATGACAAACTTACCCAGTAAATATGTGTGTTTTGACTGCTCCGTCAACTTGTGCCCTCATCTCTCTCCCTCTCCTTGGGCTTCCCTATTCCCTGAGACACAACAATATTGAATTTATTATTAAGCCAGTTAAAAACCCTACAATATCCTCTAAGTGTTGAAGTGAAAGAAAGAGCTGTATGTCTTTAAATGAAAAGCTAAAAATTATTAAGCTTAGCTTGGAAGACATGTTAAAAGCTGAGACAGGCTGAAAGCTAGATGTCTGTGCCAAGCAGTTAGCCAAGCTGTGAATGTAAAGGGAAAGTTCTTGAAGGAAATTAAAAATTCGATTTCAGGAAACACACAAGAAAGCAAAACAGCCTTATTGCCTATATAGAGAAAAGTTTGAGTGGTCTGAATAGAAGATCCACCCAGCTACAACATTTTCTTAAGATAAAGCCTAATTCAGAGAAAGGCTCTAACTCTCTACAATTCTGTGAAGGCTGAGTGAGGTGAGGAAGCTGCAGAACAAAAATTTGAAGCTAACAGCAGTTGTTTCATGAAGTTTAAGGAAAGAAGCCATCTCTATAACATAAAAGTGCAAGGTGAAGCACCAAATGCTGATGTAGAAGCTGCAGCAAGCTATCTAGAAGATCATCATTGATGAAAGTGGCTACATTAGACAGCAGATTTTCAATGTAGATGAAACACCCTTTTATTGAAAGAAGATACCATCTAGGACTTTCATCACTAGAGAGGAGAAGGCAATGCCTGGCTTCAAAGTGACGAAGGACAGGCTGACTCTCTTGTTAGGGGCTAATACAGCTGATGACTTTAAGTTGAAGCCAATGTTCATTTATCATTCTGAAAATTCCAGGGCTCTTAGGAATTATATTAAATATACTCTCCCTGAGCTTTATGAATGGAACAACAAAGCCTGAATGATAGCCCGTCTCTTGATAGCATGGTTTACTGAACATTTTAGGCTCATTGTTGAGACCTACTGTTCAGAAAAAAGATTTCTTTCAAAATATTACTGCTCATTGACAATGCACCTAAGTCACCCTACAGCTCTGATGGAGATGTACAAGATTAATGTTTTCATGCCTGCTAACACAACGTCCATTCTGTAGCTTATGAATTAAGAAGTAATTTTGACTTTCAAGTCTTATTATTTAAGGGACACATTTTATAAGACTATAGCTGCCATAAACAGTGATTCCTGTAATAAATCTGGGTGGAGTAAATTAAAAATCTTCTGGAAAGGATTCAGCATTTTAAATGTCATAAAGAACATACTTTGTGATTCACAAGAGGAGGTCCAAATATCAACTTTAACAGGAGTTTGGAAGGAGATGATTTTTAACTGTCATGGATTACTTTGATGGGTTCAGGACTACAGTGGAGGAAGTACTGCAGATATAGCAATACAGAACTAGAATTAAACACAGAGCCTGAACATATGACTGAATTGTTGCAATCTCATGACAAAACGAACAATTGAGGAGTCACTTCTTATGGATGAACAAAGAACGTTCATCCAGTGATATCTTGAGGTGTAATCTGCTTCTGGTGAAGATTCTATGAACATTATTCAAATGATCATAAAGGATTTAGAGTATTACATAAACTTAGTTGATAAAGCAGTGGTTTGAAAGGGTTGACTCTAATTCTGAAAGAAGTTCTACTGTGGGTAAAATGCTATCAAATAGCATTGAATGCTACAGAGAAATCTTTCATGACAGGAATAGTCAGTCCATATGGCAAACTTAATTGTCTTATTTTAAAAAATTGCCCCAGCCACCTGAACCTTCGGCAATCCCCACCCTGATTGGTTAGCAGCCATTAACACTGAGGCAAAACCCTCCATCAGCAAAAAGATTACAACTTGCTGAAAGACTCAGATGATCATTACCATTTTTTAGCAATACAGTATTTTAAAATTAAGGTATGGACATTGTTTTGTGTAGACATAATGCCATTTCACACTTAATAGGCTAAAGTATAGTGTAAATGATTTTATATGCACTAGGAAACCAAAAAATTCATATGATTTGCGTTATTGCCATATTTGTTTTATTGCAATGATCTGAAACAAAACCTGCCGTGTCTTCAAGGTATGCCTATAGTTTAGATCCCTAGATTTATTCATTCTACATAACCACAAGTTTGTACTCTTTCACCCACCTTTTCCTATCTGTTCTTTCCTTCCCTGCCACCTCTGGTAAGCACTGTTCTATTCCGTTTTTGTGTATTTGACTTAAAAAAATTCCACATATAAAAGAGATCACGCAGTATTTTTCTTTCTGTGTCTGACTTATTTTTATTAACTTAACCTGTCCTCCAGTTTCATCTATGTTGTTACAAACAGCAAGATCTCCTTTTTAAAACCTGAATAATATTCTTTTTAAATATTTATTTATTTTTAATTTCAATAGCTTTTGGGGTATAAGTGGATTTTGGTTACATGGATGAAGTGTATAGTGGTGAATTTTGAGATTTTAGTGTACCCGTCACCCAAGTAGTGTACATTGTACCTAATGTGTATTTTTTTTAAATCCTTGGAAAGCTAAATAGTATTTTGGTATATACATATATACACACCACAATTTCTTTATCTAGTTATCCATTGGTGGGCATTTAAGTTGTTCACGTATCTTGGCCTACATAAGACCTGGACTGTAAAACTCCTAGAAGAAAACATAGGAAAAAGTTCTGCGATATTAGTTTTGGCAATGATTTTTAAAATATAATACCAAAAGCACGGGCAACAAATGCAAAAATAAACAAATGGGACTACATCAAACTAAAAAGCTTCTGTCCAGCAAAAGCAGCACTCAATAATATGAAAAGGCACCCTATGGACTGGGAGAAAATATTTGTGAACCATATATCTGATAAAGGGTTAATATCAAAATGTACAATTAACTCACACAGCTCAGTAACATAAAAACAATCCCATTAAAAAATAGGCAAAGGACCTGAATAAGCATTTCTCTAAAGAAGATATACAAACAGAGCCAAAAGGTATATGAAAAGATGATCAACATCCTTAATCATCAGGGCGATGCAAACTGGACATCACCTCACACGTGTTAGGTTGACTGTTACCAAAATGACACGAGATAACAAGTGTTAGCGAAGGTGTGGACAAAAGGGAACCTAGTACACTGCTGATGAGAATGTAAATTGGTATGGCCATTATAGAACACACCATAGAGGCATTAAAAATTAAACATAGAATTACTATCTGATCCAGCAATTCCACTTCTGGGTATATACCCAAAGGAAGTGAAATCAGCACCTTGTAAAGATATTTGCACTTCTGGGTTCATTGCAGCATTGTTCACAACAGCCAAGGCATGGATGCTTTATCCTGTTTAGTATTTACCTCTGCAGTAGTATTTACACCCATTTTACAGATGAAAGAACACTGAGTCCGAGAGAGGGGAAGTAATGTGCCCAAGGGTGCACAATGGGATTCATCTCTGTCATCACCCAGTCTGACGCCTCTTCACAAGCCTGCTCCTGCCTCTCTGTCATGCCTCACTACTTCACCACCCCACACAAACAGCCTCAAGAGGTTAAGGAACCAGCCTGTCTCAGAATTATCTGACAGTTGAATGAAGAATTCTGACTTTGGCCTCTATCTACTTTTAAAGACTCGTTGATTATTACATACTAACTGAATGCAAGATTCCACTATTATTTTTAATGGTAGATTAAAATAGAGGATGAAAATAAATCAGAAGCAAACATTTTGGTAAATTTTGTCTGCCAATATTTATTCTGAGCTGAGAATTTCACACACAATTGTTGTCTAATAATATACTCCTTCAAAAGAAATAAATGAAATAAGGAATAAATGAAAAGAGCAAAATACGCCTTTAACCCTGCCCGTCCATTCTTTTGGACACCGGTGGTGCAGATGCAAATATGGATCTACATGTTTCAGTGGAGCTACATTTAGGGTTCACTTATATTTAATTTAGTATATATTAGAATTGAGAGCATATTTCATAAATCACATTACATAAACATGTGAGGCTAGGACCCCTGTATGACTCGTCATTGCAGTTACTAGAATGCCCAGCTGAGAACCTTGTGGGCTTATATAATAGAGAAGAAGAATGCATGTTCAACTTTCTAAATCCTGGCTCAGTTTTTTTGTTACATTTAGTTACACATGTGGTGTAAAGGAGACATTTGAGATAATTATCAAAAAATAAATCATAATTGTTTCTACTCCCAATTTTTTGTAACATCTACATTATTAAAGCAAAAAATTATTTGAGGTTTTTAGTTTTTATAGAAGAAAATGTTCTTAGGGTTCTGCTTTGGTTTTACTTAGTCATTGTGAAAATTGCCTCATCTTTACTCTGTGTAGATGTCCCAGAAAATTGTGAATATTTCTTTAACTAGGTCATCTGGCCAGTGGTAACGTTGAGTGATAAGGAGAGACCATGAGAGTTAAAGAATGCTGAGTCATTGCCTTTTTTTGCACTCCAGTGAATATATTCTTAAGGATTATTATTATTTTTTGAACCTATGTTGACAGCAATAATATAAGACCTCTGGTTATTTCTTGCTCTGAATCATGTTTGGCAAAGCCCGACATTGTGAGGATAAACACTATGCTCTATTTGTGGCTTTTAGTTCTCATCTGAAAAATTATTGAGGATTTCAGTCATGGCACATCCCAGAGCAGAAATTGTCAGACACACTATTGTCAACTTGCCAAATATTCCTAGGAAGTCTGCAAGTTTTTAATGCTGGAAAATTACATTGTGAAGAACAAATTCATCTTTTTTGTTTCTACGGTGGATGATAGCTGAATTGAACCAAGAGAATCTTGTGAGGGATTTCTTGATAAAGGGCTGCACTGCTTCCACATGTAGGCTTAACCCCTTGGAGAACATCCTCAATAGATTTATGCAGAAAATGCAGGCATGCTAATGAGGTGCAACTGCAAGACACAGTCAATAGAAACACAGTGAATTCTCGAGCTAATTGCTACCAGTCTGACTTAAGTAAGATAAGTGAGAGGCATGGTAGGTGCTCTTCTACCCTGAAAATCCTGTTTGCTCTTCTGAAAAATGCCAAAGCCACGAGATTACAAAGTTTTTAAAGCCCCAGCAATGTGTCTCAAAACAGGAGGGAGGGTACTAATTGGAATAAGTTTTTCTTTTAAAATAATTTTATTTCAGGTGCCATGTTAATGACTTTCCAGTAGTAAAATCCCAAAACAATGAATACAGTTTCAGTAAGATTATTCTAACTCTATCCCCTTTTGCATGAAAAAGTGGAAAACATTCTATGGAAGAAAGTAATAGTTAAGCACAGTAATTTGTTATGCAGCAAGAAAAAAACCAATACAACCTACTATAGACCAAATATTTTTTTCTTACTAAAGAAAAAATTATTTGATGATACTTATTAAAGCATGGGTAAGGCAGATTTTATTCAGGACCATCATGATTGGCATAGGGACCATAGCAATGGGATTTTACAGACAGAGAGATTGGGCTTCACTCTGAATACAGGTTGGGCAAGTGGGAATTTATAGCCAAGAAGCAGACTGGGGAGTGGTTGGATGGTGAATTTCCTTCTTTTTTTTTTTTTTTTTTTTTTGAGATGGAGTCTCACTCTGTTCCCTAGGCTGGAGTATAGTGGTGGGATCTCAGCTCACTGCAGCCTCTGCCTCCTAGGTTCAAGCAATTCTCCTGCCTCAGCCTCCCAAGTAGCTGAGACTACAGGTGCGTGTCACCATGCCCGGCTAATTTTTGTATTTTTAGTAGAGACGGGGTTTCACCATGTTGGCCAGGATGGTCTTGATCTCCTGACCTCGTGATCCACCTGCCTCGGCCTCCCAAAGTGATGAGATTACAGGCATAAGCCACTGCGCCTGGCCAGTTGGATGGTAAATTTCTAAGAGGTAACACCAGGAGTAGGGGAGATTCTGGCTAACCTCACCTAATAGGATTCTGGCTAAAGACAGGCCTGGGTGACCAGAAACCATCTGGGGGATAGTGGAGGATAAGGAACCTTGAGCAGACATGGAAGGTGTCAGAACTGAGAACTGAGGGTGAGGAGTTCTTGCTAAAACTGGATTTTATGAGGAAGTTCACAGATGGGCCTATGAGAAGATTGAGAAACCCAACTAAGGTTTGGTGAAGCAAAAAAAATCCTAATCTACAGCATGTTAACTCTATGCCATATTAATTCTATGCCCTTAGTAACAAGTATAATAACTTTGTTACTTGTCTTGGGAGAATTAAGTATCAAAGGGGCTGACTGAATTTTTAAATTTTCGAATAAATATTTTGCATTCATGTAGTCAAAGTTTAAGGCTACTCATTTGAATGCCAAATAGATATTTCATAGTCATTCAAATAACTGATGGCCATTGTGAACCCCAAATATCTAAGACAGGTATCAGTCAGTTTAGAAAGTTTATTTTGCCAAGGTTAGGGGCACACCAATGACACAGCCTCACGATGTCCTGATGATATGTGCCCAAGGATGCTGGGGTACAGCTTGCTTTTATACATTTTAAAGAGACATAAGACATCAATCATTATGTGTATGATTTACATTGGTTTGATTTGGAAGGGTGGGACAACTCAAAGAGTAGGGGCAGGGCATCCGGGTCACAGGTAGATTTAAACATATTCTGCTTGGCAATTGGTTGAAAGAGTTATTATCAATAGAAAGGAATGTCTGGGTTTTATCATGCTGATGAAGCCTCTAAGTAGAGAGAAGACTGTAAATATTTCTTATCAGACTTAAGGTTTGTGTTGATGTTAATGGTGGAGGGGTATGATAAGGCATGTCCAACCCCTACTTCCTGACATGGCCTGACCAGTCTTTTGGGTTAAATTTTATGGTGCCACGGCTGAGGAGGGAGTCCATTCGGATGGTTGTGGAGGGCCTTTATTTTTGGTTTACACCATCAATGCATTGGTGACATTCATAAGTAGGCATGGAATCTGTAAGGGGCAAAGTTTGGGTAGGTTAGCATTTTATTGAGGAAGGAAAGCTTTTAAGTGATGTGTAGCAGTTGTAATGGGAATCCAGAAACAACCACACAGGAAAGGACATTTAAATACCATCACTTGACCTGAAAGCAATTCTTTTCTCCACTTAACATTCACCAACCTAGAAGGCATTCTTGGAGTGTTCTGAGTCACAGGGAGCCTCTTGGACAATTAGGTCATGTTTCCCCAATGTAAGAATATGTTTAAGAACACACAGGAACAGAAATAATAAGAGTATTAGTTTTAGAATTACTAAATGCTTTATATAAGAAAGAGGAGAATTTGAACTAAAACAGCACAGTCATTAAGATCACTGATTTTTTGGAGAGCTAAGATTGAACCATGAGAGAATTTTTTTAAAAGTACATTATAACATCATTTTAAGACAGTTAAAATATCAGCTAAAACATTTTAAGTCTTTGGAAAGGATTCATACTAATATAATTCATAACACTAATGGGAGTTTTATTATCCATTATGAAATTATTTGACACCATTACCAATCTAAAGGCAGGAAAAGGTTGCTTCTGAAATATAATTAACCTGTTTTCACTTGGGAAGAATAGGGAGTTAAAAATAGAGTTATGCTCTTCATCTGTATCTTTGGGCAGATTCCCCTCATGAATGAATGGAAATTTCATAGAACAATGGAGGCTGCCACATTATTAATTTTCTAGTAGAGCTGTTTAAATATAGATGGTCTAAAGTTCTCTTTTAATAGAGCATACATAATAGAATCTAGAGTCCATGTCTAATTTGAAAGTTATTATTTTGACTCAACTTCATTAAGGGTATTCAGGGTATTGGCTTAAAGAGAGGGCATAGAGCAAATACTTGACAAACACTTCCTGGGTACAATGACAACAGATAGTGAGGAGAAAGTGGATAGGGTAGCTACTTCCAATTCATCTCCACAGATCTTGAAATTGGGAGTTTCCTGACACTCTTCAATTTCTACCCTAAGACCACAGAGATCTTTTAAAAATCCAAATTATTAAATGGAAGCTCAGACTTTTTTGTTAAAGTTCACATCGTTTAGGTGCGCGTGCCCGGCCTGTCAACATCTGTCCCCTGTTGGGGCCTCTGGCCTCAGCTCCTCCTGCAGCTGCGCTTAGTCTTTGGTCATCCCTCTGGCCATTTCCAGACGTCTGCTTCCAGGCCTTCTTAGTGTTGCTGCCTCTGGTTCCACCAAACAACATTTTTTACATTTTTCGTCAGTGCGTGGTTGGTTCAGTCGACCCTATAGGATTGACTCCTATGGGAAGCCTACCCAGAGTGTCAGTCTAATCGAAACATCTTGTTCTGTCTGTGCTACCCTTTCCAGCAGTACTTAGGCTGTGAGTAATTGATTCACAAACTGCTTTCCTTGTTAGACAGTGATTTCCCTGAGAGCAGGATTACTCACTCACCTTTGTGTTCTTGAGACTAGTGTGCCTGGTGCTATCCTAAAAGACTTATATTAATTTCATAATTCTTAAAAAAACCCTTGTGAGGCAGGTATGAATTTAATCTTCATTATGTCAGTGAGGAAACTGAGGCCCAGAGAGGTTAAGCAACTTACTCAAGTCACAGAGCTAGTAACAGGTGGAGCTAAGATATGAACACCCAGGCAGCCTGGCTTCAGAGCCTGTTCCCTAATCATATGCTCTACTGCCTTACCAGTGCTTGGCCTAGTGAATCCTCAATGCATTATGGTTGGGTGAATGACTGGATGATAGAGGAGGGTAACACTGAGGCAGGGAGGCCCCCCTGATTGTGGGCTGGTGTACAGGCTCAGAGAGCAGTTACACAAGTTTCCATTAGAATAGAGATGGTTGGAGTGAAGAAGAGATTTTCTGGGGAAGCTATTCTACTATCTCTACCAAATTCATGATTTTAGTTTCCTGTAGTTCGTCATGGACTGTCCTTGAGGTCCGGAGATCCTCTGATATGTATAAGGATGTGAATTAAACAATTTGAAGAAAAAAACACGCCAAGTCAAAAAAATCACTAGTTTTTCAGGTACAGAATGTTTTTACTAATATACACACTTGGAATCATGTAGTCAAGTAAAAAGAAAATATTAACATCTTCTTTGCAACCATCACTCTTCCAAGTCTTGTGAAAGATGCACAAAACAGCAGAGGCAGTGCCTAAGTTTGACTGCAATGTGCTCCAGTGCATAAAACAAATCATTTTCACGTAGAAAAAACCATGCTGTCATTGGATATGTGCTTCATATTCAGCTCTGAGCACCACAGCATTATAAACCTTATTAACAATATGATAAAGCTACAGCTACCAGAAATACTTATAATCATTTCATATAGTAAAATTATAATCCAAATGCTGTAAAAATGAGCATAAATACGCCATATACTGTGATGGTAGTTGAGGATCTAATATAGTATCAAGTATATACGTAACACTTAAAAGTATAATTCTCTTCTATCATAAACTTGACTGAAAACTAACATGACAGCGTTGGTTAGCATACAATATTTAATTAGCAATAATTTTCTATGCCTTCTAGGAGTGTAGAAGGGCTCTGCTGAAATAATTGGGATTACCCATGTTCTTAAAAGCCCTGTGCAAGGAAGTTCTTCTAATGCCATCTTTTTTCCTTCCTGAATTTTGCTGTAGCAAGCAGAGACATTGGAAATAATTCTACTCCCTTATATTGGCCTCAAAGTACTGGAGTAGTTACTGAAATGTTGTTGAAGATTTTATGATAATAAGGCTGCAGTTTGTCCCACTGCAAAGCATTTAAGAAAAAGTTACAATTAACTCTCACATTCTCCTCTTCCCCGCTTCCACTACTTCTAACTTTTCAAAGGAATAAGTGTGTTTGCTTTGATTCAGACCCACTTAAAGCAAACAGTGAGAGCTTAGTCTCTTCACGGCGTCCTGATGCTAGTGAATGAATGACATCAGGTGATAAGAGGGGGTGGGAGTGAGGTAAAAGGTAGAGAATTCTTATAAAATCATGGCTTCTGCTCCCAAAGTGCTTAGGGAGATTAAACAAATTCCTGGTTAACAGTCGTGAACTCTGTGGTATGGAATTCAATGCAATAGGTATTGAGAAAAGGCAGACAGGCATGTTGTTGCTGGAGTAGTCTGAAAAGGTTTTGGGAAGAAATTGAACACTGACCTGGATCATGAAAGACGAATAAAGTCTGCACATTGGCACAGGTAGAAGAAAGTCAGATAGAATTTCAAGAGCGGGACATGGCCTAAGCAGAGAAAGAGCTGCCTCGAATTTTCACTACTTGAGCTTACATTCACAAACAGTGGCTGGATTCCATTAGAGTGAACCACAATTTCAGGGTCTAACTGCAGCACCAGAGAGATTTTATTTCTTGTCTGCCTTTGACTATGACCAGTTTTGTCTATAATGATTGCAAATGGTTACAATATGTTTTTATGGAAACCAATTTAAGTATTAGATATTTGTTAATCTCTATTTAATTATTTAGAGTATGTTACTAATTACCGTAATGCTTAGCATATTACAGCAACAAATATCTATTATCTCACATCGTTTATAAGGGTCAGGAATCCAGGAGCAGCGTGGCTGGCTGGTTCTGGCTCTGGGTCCCTGAGGAGGTCACAGTGAAGCTGTTGACCAGGCTGTAGTCTTCTGATGGCATGTAGGATCCACTTCCAAGCTCATTCATATAGATGTTGGCAGGAGGTTTCAGTTCCTCACCATGTGGGCCCTTTCATAGGGAATGTCATGACTTGGCAGTTGAACATGCTGAGCATGTGATCTGAGAGAATGAAAGCAAGACAGAGCAACCAAGATGGAAACTGCAGTGTCTTTTATAATTTAATTTCAGAAGTCACATACCCTCACCTATGCTTTATTTTGTTGGTCACACAGACCAACCCTGGTACAACATGGTAAGAAACTATACTGGGGGTGGGGTTTATCAGAGACCATACTGGAGACTGGCTACCACAGTCTGTATAACTTCCATATAAATTAGCATTGATACATATGTAGTATTTCAACAGGAAAAAGTGAGAATAGCTCATCCAACAATTGCAGACTCATACAGAGTCTTTGAAACTCTGTTCTAGTCTTGTGATTCTAATGTTCTAGGAATTTTAGGATTACAATAGAAAGTACTCACTGATTGTATTAGTTCCTTTTCATGCTACTGGGAAGAAAAAGAGGTTTAATGGACTTACAGTTACACATGGCTGGGGAGGCCTCACAAACATGGTGGAAGGCAAGGAGGAACAAGTCACATCTTACATGGATGGTGCGGGGCAAAGAGAACTTGTGCAGGAGAACTCCCATTTTCACAACCATCAGATCTCATAAGACTTATTCACTATCATGAGAACATGACTCATCCGCATGATTCAATTACCTCCCACCAGGTTCCTCCCACAACATGTGGGAATTGTGGAAGTTACAATTCGGGATGAGATTTGGGTGGAGACACAGCCAAATTATATCCATCTGCCCTGGCCCCTCCCAAATCTCATGTCCTCAAATTTCAGAACCAATCATGCCCTCTCATCTGTCCCCCAAAGTCTCAACTCATTTCAGCACTAACTCAAAAGTCCACAGTCTAACGTCTCATCTGAGAAAAGCCAAGTTCCTTCAGCCTATGAGCCTATAAAATCAAAAGCAAGTTAGTTACTCCCTAGATACAGTGGGGGTACAGGCATTGGGTAAATACAGCCATTCCAAATGGGAGACATTGGTCAAAACAAAGGGGCTATAGGCCCCTGGCAAGTCCAAAATCCAGCAGGGAGTCAAATCTTAAAGCTTCAAAATGATCTCCTTTGACTCCGTGTCTCACATCCAGCTCATGCTGATGCAAGAGGTGGATTCTTATGGTCTTGGGTAGCTCTGCCCATGTGGCTTTGCAGGGTACAGCCTCCCTCCCAACTGCTTTCACAGGCTGGCATTGAGTGTCTGCAGCTTTTCTAGGTGCAGTGTAAGCTGTTGGTGCATCTACCATTCTGGGGTCTGGAGGATGGTGGCCCTCTTCTCAATGCTCCATTAGGTGGTGCCCCAGTAGGGACTCTGTGTGGGGGCTCCAACCCCACATTTCCCTTCTGCACTGCCCTAGCAGAGGTTCTCCATGAGGGTTCCACCCTGCAACAAACTTCTGCCTGGGCATCCAGGTGTTTCCATACGTCTTTTGAAATTTAGGTGGAACTTCCCAAACCCTAATTCTTGACTTCTGTGTACTCGCAGGGTCAACATCACATGGAAGCTGCTAAGGCTTGGGGGTTGCACCTTCTGAAGACACAGCCTGAGCTCTATGTTGGCACCTTTCAGCCTTGGCTGGAGCCAAGGATGCACGACACCAAGTCCCTAGGCTGCACACAGCATGGGGACCCTCAGCCCAGCCCAAGAAACCACTTTTTCCTCCTAGGCCTCCAGGCCTGTGATGGGAAGAGCTGCTGTGAAGACCTCTGATATGCCCTGGAGACATTTTCCCCATTGTCTTGGGGATTAACATTCGGCTCCTTGTTACTTATGTGAATTTCTGCAGCTGACTTGAATTTCTCCTCAGAAAATGGGATTTTCTTTTCTATTGCATTGTCAGGCTGCAAATCTTTTGAACCTTTATGCTCTGTCTCCCTTTTAAAACTGAATGCCTTTAACAGCACCCGAGTCACCTCTTGAATGCTTTGCTGCTTAGAAATTTCTTCTGCCAGATACCCTAAATCATCTCTCTCGAGTTCAAAGTTCCATAACTGTCTAGGGCAGGGTAAAATTCCTCTGGTCTCTTTGCTAAAACATAGCAAGAGTCCCCTTTATTCCAGTTCCCAAAAAGTTCTTCATCTCTCTCTAAGACCACCTCAGCCTGGATTTCATTGTTCACATCGCTATCAGCATTTTGGGCAAAGCCATTCAATAAGTCTCTGGGAAGTCCCAAGCTTTCCCACATTTTCCTGTCTTCTTCTGAGCCCTCCAAATTGTTCCATCCCCTGCCTGTTACTCAGTCCCAAAGTTGTTTCCACATTTTCAGGTATATTTTCAGCAGTGCCCCCACTCTACTGGTACTAATTTACTGTATTAGCCTGTTTTCACACTGCTGATAAAGACATACCTGAGAGTGGGAAGAAAAAGAGGTTAAATAAATGACCTTACAGTTCCACACAGATGGAGAGGTCTCATGAACATGGCAGAAGGCAAGGAGGAGCAAGTCACATTCCACATGGATGACAGCAGGCAAAGAGAACTTGTGCAGGAAAACTCCCATTTTCAGAACCATCAGATTTCGTGAGACTTATTCACTATCACAAGAACAGCACAGGAAAGACTTCCCCCCATGACTCAATTGCCTTCCACCAGGTTCCTCCCACGACATGTGGGAATTGTGGGAGTTACAATTCAAGATGAGATTTGGGTGGGGACACAGCCAAACCATATGACTGGTATTTCAAGTCCTTACCAATGGGTTACTGAAATGTGAATACATGTTTTATAATCTCTAAATATTATTTCTGACATCTCTACTTATAAGCTAATAATATTTTGTAATTGAACAAAAGTGGAAATTGTAACCTGTAGGTAAATTCCGAAAGCTTGGAGATCTGTTTCAACTGTAGCAATAATCTTTTGTTGTTCTGCCAGATATCATAAATACATATTTTCTTTGAATGAGGCTTTTGGCTTAGTATAAGGCATTATTTGGGAATATATATATATGTGTTTGTGTATATATATACACACATATACATATATACACATATATACATATATATGCATGTATATATATTTCCTAATCCATTGTACTCTGGTAGAATTATTATGTTTATTATACATGATTATACTGATGTTCCTTATTTAAGAATTCCACTTCTGAAATTTTAATTTATCCAATTTATAAAGTAAGGAATGAATTCAGTGTTTGTTCTCTGAAGACTTAGAGTTTTGTATGTGCAGAAGAATAAGGCCTGAGCATTACAGCAGGGCCAACAAACTATAATCTGTGGGCCAAATCCAGCCTGTCACCTCTTTTTTAAATAATGTTTTATTAAAACACAGCTGGCCAGGTGCAGTGGCTCATGCCTGTAATCTCAGAACTTTGGGAGGCCAAGGTGGGTGGATCATCTGAGGTCGGGAGTTCAAGACCAGCCTGGCCAACATGGCAAAACCCCATCTTTATTAAAGAAATACAAAAATTAGCCAGGTGTGGTGGCGGGCACCTGTAATCCCAGCTACTCAGGAGGCTGAGGCAGGGAGAATCGCTTGAACCCGGGAGGTGGAGGTTGCAGTGAGCCAAGATCGCGCCACCGTACTCCAGCCTGGGTGACGGAGCGAGGCTCTGTCTCAAAATACAAACAAACCAACCAAAAACAGTTGTGTCTATTTATTTTTATATTTTCTGTAGCTACTTTTCAGTTACAGTGGCAGAGTTGGGTAGTTACGACAGAAACCGTATGACTCATAAAGCCTAAAATAGTTACTACCTAGCCCTTTATATTGCTAACATCTGCTTTAGAGGTCATTTTGAAGTCCTAAATTTAAAAATCAGGGTAAGTTAGAAGGATACATTTTACCTATATGTAGTGGTATTTTTTGGGTGAGTTTGATAAGAAAGATCTTATTGAATGTAAATATTTATGGTTTTAGGTTGGTGCTAAAGTAATTGTGGTTTTTACCATTGAAAGTAATGGCAAAAACTGCAATTACTTTTGCACCAACCTCATAATTGACTAGGAATGGGAATATAGAAGAAAGTTTGGTATACTTATTTGGCAGATGGGGAGTGGGTGGAAAAAATAATTCCTTTGGTTTTAGGCATTTAGAAGTCACAACTTCTTTGTTAGGTGGGTAGAATTCATTTTTACTTATTTAGAATTGAGGAACTGGGAGGTGTGGTGACTTGCAACTGTCATCGTCACAAACCAAGCACGAGACATCATTATGTCCAGAACAGGCATCTCCTGTCTCCAAGTCCAGGCAAAGGCTCTTGCCTTTGTACAACATAGCCATTCCCTGAGCTGTGTGGTGTGCTCAATATAAGACATAAACAACCTAAGATTTTGCAAAATTAGTGGAAAATGGTTAGTAGTTCTACTACTGGTTTATTGCTTTCTTAAGAATATCTTAGTCTGGTGTGGAGAGATTCTCCTCCTTACAATGTAGTCACAGATAGATTCAAGGAGATTTCTGAAAGAGAGTCTAAAGATAGAGACTGAAGGATTTCTGGATTATCAAATTCCTAAAGGGAAGCATAAATATGGCCAGGGTTACCAGGGAAAGACTTATTAGATTTTAAAATGCCAGTGTAGAAATAATGCATCCTTAAGTTTTAGAAACTAGTCAAAAGAAATATAAGCTCTTATATGGAGGAAACTGAGTCTATAGGCAAGTTTTAATAACAATGCAGAAAAAACGACAATGTTTTCAATTCCATAGCAATGAAATGTTGAGTATCTCACCAAACTACTATGAAGACAGTCACAAATTAAAATGTATAATAATTCCACAAGACAGTTCCTTACTTTAGTTTCTTCTTAAAGAGTCTTCTTCAAGGTTCTTCAGTGATTAACAGAGAAAAACTTAAAAGTTCTGCTTCTAGAATTATTAGAGCAATAATAAAAACTTTCTTTTCAAGTTGCTCATTTGAGCCCTGAAATGAAGACATTTCTGCAGGAGGACAAACATTGAATGGCTAAATTCTGTAGGAGTAGGGCTCCCTTAAGTCAAAGGTATCAAAGAACAATCTAGTTCTGGGCATGAAGAGATACCATGGAAAGTGGACCAGCAAGTAGAAAAGCTTTATAGTAAAGACTGACATTTGTATCTCTAACCTGGATCTCTTCCCCCAGTTCTAGACCTACATATCTAGGTCCTTTTACCCAGCAGCATCATTTGGATTGAAGAAGCAACTCAGATTTAACATGTCCCAAATGGAACTTCTGGTCATCAATTCCAAGCTTGCTTCTCTTTTAGTCTTCATTTCAGTTCATCTTTCCAGCTATTCAGGTTCAAAACCTTGAAGACTTTGGCTCCTTTCTTTTATACCCTACATCTAATGTGTCTGCCAATCTTATTGTTTCTATCTGCAAATATATCCACAACTCAACATTCTCACAGTTGCTACTGCTACTTTCCTGGTCTGGGTCACCATCATCTGTAATAGTTTCCTAACTGATCTTCCTGCTGCTATCTCCACCTACCCACCACACCCCACTGTGGTCTCCTCGTTCAGTCTATTCTCAATATAGCAGCCAGAATAATCCTTTTACAACGTAAGTCAGAGCATGCCACTTCTCTGGTCAAGACTCTATCTGTAATGGCTCCCCTAATTCACTCTAAGTAAAAACCCTTACTATGATTTTCAAGACCCTGCATGTCCTCTCTGTGTCCTTGCTATTCTCTCCTCATTCTCTCTGTTCTGGCCACACTGGCCTGAATGCAATTCCTCCAACATGCCAGGTATGCTCCCGCCTAGTGCCTTTGAACTTGTTCTTACCTCAGCTGTTGTTCCAGGTAGTGTCTGGTTTACTCCCTCATCTCCTACAGGCCTTTACTCAAATGTCACCTTTTTAGAAAGGCTTTCCTTGGATATCTTAATCAAAATTGCAATCTGTTCTAACTTCCCAACTGTCCATCTCTCTCCCTTGCCTTATTCTATTTTTCTCCATAGTATTTATCACCCCTCTAATATACTCTACCTTTTTCTCCACTTTCCTGGCCTGTTCGATCACTGCTGTATCCTCAGCACCCAGAGCAGTGCCTGGTTCAGAGTAGACAATAAATATTTGCTGAACAAATGAACAAATGACCATTATTGTTACTTTATGTGGTTGGAAATTCCTGAGGTTGGGCTTTGTCATCCTTCTTTCCCCAAGCCCCCTGATTCAGAGAGTTCATTTTAATTCCAGATACTCCATTTCTGACATTGTGAAGGTCCTTGTCCTCATTCTCTAAAGACTTTAGGAGACATATCCTGTTGCTCTGAGAAAAGCAAGTCTTTGTTTGGAAACTGTTGGCCAAGTACCCAAGTGAGGAAAACAACCCCAGGGGACTGTTTCTTCTTTCTGCCCCTTCCTCATGGTAGGACTCCCCCTGCTTTGAGTGGACTCTGCTGAGGGTATCGTTGGGATGAGACAGCCCTGAGAAGCTTGTTTTATAGCTGGAATGGGAGACACATGCCCCTGGAATGAAGATACCATGACCCAGAAAGTAGGCATTTTATGCGAAGGGAATGGATACATGTTTGTATTCTGAGATTCATGAGTTTTCATCTCTCTTAATCAGCATATATGCACTAATACTAGAAATCAGACATTGATAGTTTCATGATCTTATAGATGTTCCTGTGAATTAGGAGGCTTAACCCATCATTTTATCTGTACCTAACCTCCGTAGAATAGGCAATATTTTGAAAATTCTAATTTTTTTGGGGAAAATATTTTATAGTTTGACTTTAGATTTACAGCAAATTCTCTTATTCTGAGTATAAAAGATCCCACATAGCTTGCTAGAAATTTTTGCATACGCTATTCCTTACTAGGTGACACAAAAGCAGCAACAAATGATATGAAGGCCAATAACAAATAGACTGTGTAAAAGAGAACTAAATGTGGCCTGAGAAGGATTCTGTACTTCTATATATGAGTCCATGTGGATAAACTGCAACCTAACTTAATAGGTAGACAAGATTGAAAACCTAACTTAAGAGTTTGTGCCTGTAACAATACCTGAGTCTTGGCCAATCACAGCAGCCATACTTCAGCCGGTCATATATACTGCTGAGTGTTCAAACTGTTCAAATAAGGCAAATGCCAACCTGTAACCAATCCAGCCATTCCTGTACCTCCCTTCCAATTCCTGTACATCACTTTACTTTTTTCTGTCCATAACTTTGTTCTGACCATGAGGTGCCCCTAGAGTCTCTCTGAATCTGCTATGATTCTGGGGGCTGCTTGATTCATGAATGGTTCATTGCTCAATTAAACACCTTTAAATTTAATTAGGCTGAGGTTTTTCTTTTAACAACTGTCACTAAATGGACTGTCCACAATTATTATATTGGTATCCTACCAAAGGAATATCATTTAGGAAATCAGTATGGTGTTTAAAAACAGAAAAGCCTAATTGAGCATGCTGTAGAATTCTGATGAAATGGAATAAAATGAACGTTTTGACAGTTGAGGGTTTTGGCTGTCTGATTAAGTGCAGTTGATGCTATCTGTATTGCTGTGATTATAGCAAAACACCATAGGATAAATATTCTAATAGCATCCCTCTTCCAAATTAATTGCCACATCTCCCCTGGCTTTGGCTTTGGAGAACCTGGGTCTCATCATGACTGGCCTTTCTTGGTAGCTGGCTTTAGTCCTGGACACCTTCAGTCATCTTGGATAAGACTAAGGGATCTCACAGGTGTGGTTTGGTGGAGAATGAGATCCAATGGCCTGAGACTGTCACGTAAGTGAACTTCTTGGGGGCTGTAGTTCCTTACACTTTATAGGGTTCTGCCTCTACCTCAGTCTCTAACTAGTCGTGGTATCCTGGACAAACCACTTCCTCTGATTAGCCCTCATTTTTTTCCATTTTTCAAATGAGTGGGCTGGATTGATTTTCTCTATTGTCCTCTGCGGTGGTAAAGTGCCAGGCTATCAGTAACCTGCCTAACAATAATGACCACTCACCTTTCTTATTTATCATAATAATATTAATACAATAGCTTTGAGCTGTATAATGCTTTATTCGTTTTTAACATCCGCAGAAACTGTGATTGCTTGAGCTAAGAATCATTCAGCACCTCTACAAATAAATCTCCCTTTTCAGGGAGTGGTGTTTAGGAAAGCTTTACAAATGAAGTGATCCCAGAGCAAGTGTTTGTAAGACATTTATAAAGAGAAAGAAAGAAAGAAAGGCAAGAGGAAAAGGCAAACTGTTTTTCTTCAACAAATAATGAGAATCAGTTTGTTTACATGCTTCTTTACATCCCTAATGCTTTAAGAAAGCTTTGTTGCTTAAACTGTAATTTCACAGTCAATTAATCTACCACATATTGTATGCTGGTATCTGTAGGTTGCTGTTCTAGGCACCCAAATCTCACAAACTGCAAATTTTTTCTTCCTTTTTAGGTTAATTTAAATGTGACTGATGATTTGCACTGGATTTGTAGGGGAAAACACTTTAAAAATTGAATAAAAAACCAGAAGAGCCTTTTGTCAGATACAGCTGCATGTTAGATATGACTCATGTTTGACTCTGGTGTATCAGAATATGAGATTTGGATCTTAGAAAGCAGTTCCTGCTCTCCTTTGCTGATGTTTCTTTGTCAAAGTGCAGCATTATGCCAAAGTGTTCAGAGGAAACAGCGTAAAAGAGTCGCATGATTCCCTTCATGATTTTCATGAAAATCCATTGGGAAATAAACAAACGGAACATCTATGAGTTAGCTGGCTTCTGAAGGAGACAAGAGGGAAGAGTACTAGACTGTGTCAGGTTCTCATGTTCAAGTCCCAGCTCTGCTACTTGTTGAAGTGACCTTGGGTGAATCACTGCTCCTTGCTGGCCGTCAGCTCCTTCTGAAAATTGGTTGAGTTGATTGACTGCTATGCCCTCCTCCATGCTTTTAATGTACATGATTTTATGATTTGAGTCTTTCCATGAATCTTAATTGTTATTAGAGACATAGCAGAGAGAAACCATAGAAATAAACACATTTTCATTTCCAAATATTTTGGAATGTACGTGCAACACATGAACAAAAATTGGTAAGTAACTGTGGTCAGTGACAGAATTTTCTGTTGGGGCTGAGGACAGGGTTGTGTTGGTGGTGCTTGTGGCTTCTCCAATCATTTGACTGAAAAAAACATTTTAGGGGTCATCATCTAGTGTTTTAGTTTATGTCTGAATGAGACTGTAAACTTCACAGGACAGGAATTCTGTCTTTTGTGCTTTATGTTCTATAAAGTACCATATAGATTTACACAGCTCTATAAATTATAAGAATAAAAATAAGTGCTGATCCAACACATTCATCCATTTAATATTTAGCAGATTTTAGTGATGGCTTCAATATTTTATCCCCAGATATTTTATGGTGTTTGGAGTTTTTATGACGATCTCTCAGAGACAGATTTTAAGCTTAAATTTTGCCTTTTGGAGAGGCATCAATTCTGAATGCTCCTTCTGGGGCCTATTCTTTAGCCATTGAAAGACTCACGGCTGACTTACCCCAGGAGCCTTTTTAAGGCTATCTGCTGTTGCATTAGTCGGTTCCCTTTGGGTGACATACAGCACTTTTCATTGCTATGTATACTTTTCCAGTTTTACACAATTTATGGGCAGCTCTTTTTAGATGAATCTTTCTAAATCATTGACTTCATCATACCATTTTCTTGCTAAAAACTCGCAATGTTACTAAAATTAAGTTTTAACCTCTTGGCTTGAAATTCAAGATTCTCTATCAGCAGAGAAACATATTCTAGGATCTTTCACTTGCCAAGCATGCAAGCAAGCAAGCAAGCAGACTAATTACTAGAAACTTCTCTTGAAGTCACCTATCCTCTATCACTGCTCTATCTGTTTTCTTTATAGCAAGGTTTATTGGAAAGGTTTTCTATCCTCAGTCTCCACTTTCTTACCTTCTAGTCACTCTTCAACCCACTCCAGTCTGACCCTGTCACTCTAGTAAAAATACTTTTTTCATGGTTTCCAACAATCTCTATGTTGCCAAAACCAGTGGCCACTTCCCTGTCCTCCCTATCTTGACCTCTCATCAGTGGTCAGCACATTTTTCTGGTTTTCTTTTTGCCTCTCTCACTGCTTCTTTCAGCTTTTTTTTTTTTTCTACCTCTTCTACTAGACTTTGGAATGTTGGAAGGTTTCCAAGCTCCGTCTAGAGTCCTCTTCTCTTTCTTCACTTTTTATCTGACTAAGTGTACTCAGTCCCATGGCTTTAAATATCCTTTACAGGCTGATGAGTATTTTTTAAAATATCTTTAATGACTCCCCTGGACCCCAGACTTTTGTAGCCAGCCATCTACTTTCAATCTCTACTTGGATATTATAGCTAAACACAGTCAGCTCTCTTCACAGTATCCACTTTTCCCTACTAGAACCTTGATATTGTTTGGGATAGCAATGTGCATAGCTAAGAACAGTATTTTCTAGACTCTCTTCCAACTATGGGTAGCCATGGGAGATGCCAACCAAAATCTTCTGGGGCTTTCTGCAAATTGTTTAACCTTGATATAGACACACATCATTCCTGATATGGTTTGGCTGTGTCCCCACCCACAATTTATCTTGAACTGTAGCTCCCATAATCCCCACCTGTTATGGAAAGGACCTAGTGGGAAGTAATTGATTTATGTGGGTAGGTTTTTCCCATGCTGTTCTCATCATAGTGAATAAGTCTCATGAGATCTGATGGTATTATAAGGGACTTTCCCCCGTTGCTCTGCACTTCTTACTGATGCCATGTGAAGAAGGATGTGTTTGCTTCCCCTTCCGCCATGATTGTAAATTTCCTGAGGCCTCCCAAGCCATGTTGAACTATGAGTCAATTAAACCTTTTTCCTTTATAAATTACCCAATCTTGGCTATGTCTTTTTTAGCAGCATGAGAACAGATTAATACACTTCCTCATTTTGCTTCCTTCTTATTCCTGCCTGAAACTTGGACCAGAAGTTGGAGATAGAACACATATTGTAATCATGGGGCAGCCGTAGAATGAAAGCCATTATTTTTTTGGTGCTTGAGCAGGAAGAAAAAGGGATCCCTGAGTAGCTATATCAACCATATGTGGTTACATCTTCCTGTTTTTTTTTCTTTTTTTTTTGCCATATGAGAAAAATAAATGCCTTACTGATTAGGCCCTTGCTACCAGGTTTCTGCAGGTAGTTCCTACCCATGAGAGATATAGGTATAAAAGAGGCACAAAAAATAACATGTCTAATAAGGAACTCTCTTGATTTTCCCCTGTCCACTGACCACATTCTTTTTCAGGTCATCCCCATTTCAGTAAGAGGTTTCACCATCTTCCGGACTGCTCAAGTCAAAAGCCTAGATCTCATCCTTGGTTCTTCTCTTTCCCTTCTCCCCTCTTCTATCAAAATCACCAGCATGTCTTGCATGTTCTGCTTTCAAAATACACCTCTAGACTGTTCACTTCTCTCACTCTTGGGGCCACCCCCAAAGATCCAGCCTGTGTCTTTGCTACAGGCTTCTTCTGATCATCTCCCTGCTTCTTTCCTTACCCCTTCCTCCATTATCCATTCTTCTCATAGCTACCAGTGAGCTTTAAAAAATATAAATTACATCACTTAACTTGCTTACCAGAACTCCTTGCCCAAACCTAAAATAATTTAATGACTTTCTGTTGCAATTAAAATAAAGGGGAGAAAAGGGCTGACAGTCCGTCTCTGCCTGCTCTGCTGAGGTGGCCCACCACTCTCCCTCTCTCTTTCCCCGTGTGCCTGCCATGTCAGCCTTCTTTCTGTCTTTGAATATGAATGTGAATGATTTTTCTCCACAGGACAAATGCTCTTGCTGTTCCCTCTGCCTGAGACCTGCAGGTTGACTCATCCTCATAATTTAAGTCTCAGCTCAAATGTTACCGGAAAGAGGTCCCAATTCAGACCCCAGAGAGGGTTCTTGGATCTCATGCAAAAAAGAATTTGAGGTGACTCCATAGAGTAAATTGGAAGCAAGTTTATTAAGAAAGTAAAGGAATAGAAGAATAGCTATTCCACAGACAGAGCAGCCCAGAGGGCTGCTAATTGCCTATTTTGATGGTTATTTCTTGATTATATGCTAAACAAGGGTGGATTATTCATGCCTCCTCTTTTTTGAACGTATAGGGTAACTTCCTGATGTTGCCATGGCATTTGTAAACTGTCATGGAGCTGGTGGGAGGGTAGCAGTAAGGATGACCAGAGGTCGCTCTCATTGCCATCTTGGTTTTGGTGGGTTTTGGCCAGTTTCTTTACTGCAATCTGTTTTATCAGCAAGGTCTTTATGACCTGTATCTTGTGCCGATCTTCTAGTTCATCCTGTGACTTAGAATGCCTAACCATCCTGGAAGGCAGCCTGGTAGGTGTCAGTTTTATTTTAACCAGCCCCTACTCAAGATGGAGTTGCTGTGGTTCATACGCCTGAGACACAAACACTGTCTCCTGAGAGTGGCCTTCCCTCAGCACCCTGATGGAAGCAAGCAATCTCCTTGACCTGGAATGCCTGTTCTTTTATTTACCTCCAAGTCAAATCAAATCTACCTGGAGGCTTGTAATCTCTGAAGAGACTTTCCTGGAGTACTCTACTCCACAAAGACTTTTTTGTTTCTTGATCTCCTTAGGACTTACCTGTGCCAGCTTTTCCAGAATATGACCATACTAGACCCAGTCTGTGCTGCTGTCAAGTTGTTTGGTTTGCATGTCTCATTTTCCTACATAGAGAGTAAGCCTTCTTTGTTTTTTTTTTTTTTTTTTGACAGGGTCTCACTCTGGTTGCCAAGGCTGGAGTACAGTGGCAGGATCTCAGCTCCCTACAGCCTTGACTTCTTGGGCTTAGGTAATTCTCCCACCTCAGCTTCCTGAGTAGCTGGGATTATGGGCATGCACCACCATGCTGGCTAAATTTTTGTATTTTTAGTAGAGATGGGGTTTTGCTATGTTGGGTTTTGCAGGCTGGTCTCAAACTCCTGGACTCAAGAAATTTGCCCTCTTCAGCCTCCCAAAGTGCTGGGTTTACAGGCTTGAGCCACTCACTGTGCGCAGTGTAGTGTAAACTGTTTGAAAATGGCGGGTGTATTAGTCCATTCTCACATTGCTATAAAGAACTACCTGAGACTAGGTCAATTATAAAGAAAAGAAGTTTAATTGGCTCATGGTTCCACAGGCTGTACAGGAAGCATGGTTGGGGAAACCTCAGGAAACCTACAGTCATGGCAGAATGCTAAGGGGAAGCCAGCATGTCCTACATGGCTGGAGCAGGAGGAAGACAGAGTGAATGGGAAGGTGCCAGACACTTTTAAACAACCAGATCTCATGAGAACTCTATCAGGAGATAGCACTAGGGGCATGGTGCTAACCCATTAGAAACCACCCTATGATGCAATGACCTCCCACCAGGCTGCACTTCCAACACTGGGGATTACAATTCAAAATGAGATTTGGGTGGAGGCACAGATCCAACCCATATCAGCAGATTTTGAATTTTCTTTCATAACTTGAGTTGCTTGCTAATAACTTGAGTGCTTGGCTCATGGTGGGGGCTTAAAAACATATATTAATTTAGTGATGTTCATATTTTCTAAAAATGGTTCTTTTATAGAAATCGTCTGCTTTTGTCTTTACCCTGGAGGGCTTTTGAGGTAAATGGCTCCCTGCTGGATTATAAAAAGAATCTACTAACGCTTTAATTTTTCATTTTGTCTCTGTGGCTAAAATCAAGGTAGGCTCCCAGTATATTAGAAAATAAAGTATGTTTTGCAATAATTTTCTTTCAGTTGGATTCAGAACTGAAAGTGAAGGTAGTCATGGTATTGATTGACATTTCTTTTTTCCATGAATATGCATACATGTTGGTGGAAATGCAGAGCCCAAAATGTGATGGTGAGCTTTAGCTTTTAGAAGTTTTGTTGCAATGTAGAGAAAGTTGCATTTGTCTCTATTCAAAATGATGCTATAGATCATTTTCAGTAGGGCTGGAGTTCTGGTTGATTTTTCCAGAAGTGATTAGCAATTATGGATTTGGGCAGATTTGCCCATTCTTCTTTCCTGGTATCCATGGCAACCAAAAGGTACATCTTTGAGAAGCTTAATGGGGACAATCAAGGGAGGTTTTCTTGGTGAAAAGCAAGCTGGTCAGTTTGAGGTTTCGATCTCCACCTCAGGTCTCATTAGCACCCAGTCATTATCAAGCTGAAAGAACCAGCCCAGGAAATAAACAATTACTCTGTAAGGGTATCTTATTCTCACTTTTTTTTGAGATTTGCAATAACTGAAATTTAGTCAAAATTCAATAAAGCTAGAACTAGCCATCTCTTCAAAATTTGTTCATTTCTTGTGGCAGTGAGGCTGGCTATCCTGCAAATGAACCCTGCTGAATCTTGTCCAGATCTAGCTTTGCTTTGCATTCAGAAAAGTTCAGCTGAAGTTTAAATCCAATCTATAATAAAAGAAATGAATCTTTAATAATATGAAAGATCAAAACCCAGAGAAATTTCAGTCAGTTGGGGTTATCACAAAACACTGTTTCTCAGATATAGTTACCATATTTTAAGGGGATTGTAAAATTCTCCATATGTTTACAAGCAGGATCTAAGCAGCAATAATCTCAAAACAGGCTCTCCGGAAACATTAAGTAAATTTAATACCACTCCTTCTAGTAAAAGTAAAGAAAAGCTTCAACGTAACAGTTTGAAAAGTATGAAACGATTATGTGCACACTAAATATTGTAAATCAATAGCAATTGCTCTAAATGGCATCTTGGCTATAGTTCTTAGAGAAAAGATGTCTTTTTCTTTTTACGTCCCAGGGCTACATTTTTATCTTTTTATTTTAATTGAGGTTGTATGAGGAAAATAGTTTTCTCTTTGAAATGTATCCATTGACTTGGCACCTAACTAATCCAGTTTATGCTGTGTGTCTAGGCAATGTTCTGTGCATCTCAGTGGAAAGGTTATCTGCACTAATAGATCTTTGCCAAACTTCTGCTGGCGTTCACTGCTTAGGTAGTGGAAGACTAGAGAACAATGTGTATGCATGTTTTGGTGCTGAGAGTTTTCCATGAACAGATGGCAAAACGATAAACTAAAAACATATGCACTGCATTGTAAACATTTCCTCCTGAGTGATTTGGCAGACTGACAATTATCAGACAAGAAAAGTGAGGTTGTTCAGAGCCATAGGAAAAATTTAATCCTTGAAAATAAGGAACTAGGCAGGAAGTTATTTGCATATTTAACTTTCAAAACAAAGAAGTGAGTTCCTCCAACTGAGACGTTATTTTTGAACTCAACTGTGGGAGACCCATGATTTGTATCAGTTTGGGGGTTGATATCTTCCCTTAATTACTCAAGAGTTTTCTCCGCAGATTTCTTTAAGAAGTTTGTTAAATAATTTAGTTTTAAGTTTTATCTCGTCTCAGAAAATCCAGAGTGCTTTAACAGGGGCTGCTTTGGGGGACTCCCAAAGTAGGCCTTTCCTAAAAGAACTTTCTGAAGTAGACTCAGGATGATCTGGAGAAAGAGACTTAGACACTGAGTTTCAGTTTTCTAAGGAAAGCTTCACAAAAGATGAAAGGAAGGGACAGGTTCCAAGAAGGATTTCTCCGAACAACCAGTCAGAGAAGGGAGGTCATTTTCCCTGTGGGCTGCCCTTGCCCCGGTCCTCTTTAGATCTGGCACCTGAGGCTCACATCAGTTCAGGGCTCTTTTTGGTATCCCTCTGGGAAGGTACTGAGTGTTCCATCTCCTCCACGTCACCACTACTTTCCCATGGAGCAATGTCTACCTCCCAGTGAGCTCTGTTTCTCCGTGGTGAAGCCCACTTGGTGGTGGGTGTACCGTCTTGTTCTGGGCCTCTTCTAAGGCCATGTGGCAGCACCAAAGCACAGTGTGATGGTGACATGGGCTTAAGAAGAGGCCCATGTGGAACAAGAGGAAAATTAATCTCCAGTAAACAAAATAATGGCAAAGAGGAGAGACGGTGTGTCAAAAAGCATGTGGGCAGATTCTCATGAGAACTGCAACGAGGAGGATGACACATCTCTCCCAGTCCTCTGGCACCCACAACAGCTGAATCTAGTGACCACTTCTAAGTGGAGAGGAAAATAACTTTTTAAAACATTTATAGGCTTTTAGAGCAATTATAGGTTTACAGAAAAAAATAAACAGAAAGAACAGAGTTCCCACCTACTCTCTCCCCTCCCTGCAGTTTCCCCATTGTTAACATATTGCATTGGTGTGGTACATTTGCTACAGTTGATGAGCCAATATTGATAGATTATTATTAACTAAAATCCACAGTTTACATTAGAGTTCACTGTTTATGTTACAAACTCCTATGGCTTTTGCCAGATGCCTAATGATACGTTTCTACCACTTTAGTATCACATAGAATCGTTTCATTGTCCTAAAAATCTTTTATACTCTCTTTGTACAGTTTGTTCTTCCACCCCTCACCTACCAATCCCTGACAACCACGAATCACTGATCTTTTTACTACCTCTATAGCTTTGCTTGTTCCAGAATGCTAGATAGCTGGAATCATACAGTTTCAGACTGGCTTCTTTTACTTAGCAATACGAATTTAGGTTTCATCTGTGTCTTTTTGTGGCTTGATAACTCATCTCTTTTTATGACTGAATAATATTCAGTCGTATGAATTACATTTTGTTTATCCATGCACCTATTGAAGGTCAACTTGTTTGCTTCTGATTTTGGTAATTATGAACAAACAGCTATTAAGATCTATGTGCAGTTTTTTGTGGATGCAAATTTTCAGCTTATTTGGGTACGTACTAAGAAATACAATGCTGGATAGTATGTTAAGAATATATTTAGTTTCGTAAAAAACTGACAAATTGTCTCCCAAAGTAGCTGTACCATTTTGCATTCTCACTGGCAGTGGAGGAAGGTTCCTGGTGCTCCAGCTCCTCACATCCTTGCCAGCATTGGTGTTGTCAGTGTTTTGGGTCTTAGTCATTCCTATAGGTGTGTAGTGGTATCTCATTGTTGTTTTAATTCACATTTCCCTCATGTGAGTTTTCCCACATCTTTTCATGTGCTTGTTTGCCATTCATATCTCTTCTTTGGTGAGACATCTGTTCAGATCCTGCCCACTCTTTAATGAGGTTGTCTTCTTATTGTTGAATTTTAAAGAGTTCTCTGTATATTTTAAATATACAGAGATTTGTTAGATTTGTTAGATTTGTGTTTAGCAAATATATCTCCCGGCAGGTATGTTTCTCTTAGCCTATTGCTTGTATTTTTGTTTTCTTAACAGTATCTTTTAGAGCAGGAGTTTTTAATTTGGAAAATTTGGGGGGGGGGATGTTTTGAAATATTAGAGGTGCCAAAGTAGTTGTGGTTGGTGAGGGAAGAAGAGGAGAGAGGAAGAAGGAATTTTAAAAGAGTATTGCTGTGACCTACATACTTCATTCAGAATATTTGAGAAATGCAAGTAAAGAACTTGAGTGAGTCTGAACCCATGTTGTGGTTGTTGGACTGTGCTTGAATGTGAGGACTCGGCACCTGAACTGTGTGAGCACAGCTTTCCTGTGCTCTGTGACTCTGGGTGGCTGAAGATGAGCATCACATGAACATATGTGAAACACATAAAGCAATTGGTAGGGGTGCTGTAAATGTGAGTGTGCTTTGTATAGGAACACTGTGGGCACGTGGGACTGCCTGAGAGCAGTCCGGACACACCAGTGCCACCCCAAGGGGCCTCGTTGCTGTTCTTGTTCTGACTCCACCTCTTTCATCCCTCTGCATTGAAAGGGAAAGAGAGGAGTCAGCCTCACTCCAATTTTCTTTTATTTCATTTTTTATACTTTCAATTTTTCTTTCAGACTCAGGGGGTACGGGTGCAGATTTGTTACATGGCGTATTGCACGATGCTGAGGTTTGGGGTGTGATCGATCTCATCACCCAGGATCACTGCAGTTTTACAAAGGCTAGTTCAGAAGCTTTATTCTTGGTATCATAGTTTCCAGCTATATGAGTTTCACATACAAGAGGAAATTGTGGGTTGAGGAGTCTGAAAGAATTTAAAGCCATTAATTGAGATTTTAATTAATTCGGAGGCCAATATCCTATATTTGTGATCATTAAGACAGAGTGTTGATTGAAGTGCAGTATTGCACATTCTATAATAAAAGGGTTTTCTTTTTCTAAGTAAGTGAATAGATTAAACATGATGGTAAGGAATAAGATTTTCTCACTTTAGAAAATGCAGTCCACACAGGACAACTGATCAGGTTCAAATCTTGTCTTTTCCATTTACTGGCCAAGAATTACCTCCTTTGAGCCTCTCAGGTTTCTCATCTTAAAATGGCATCAGTGACATTACTGCAATTGCAAGGCTGGGCTGACTAAGTGAAACAAAGCACATGAACCTCCTGGCACCATGACTGGAAGGGGAATGATGCTCTGCATCTGTTTTTTTCACCTACTTTGTATTACAAGAAATGTGCTCTTCCAAGTCCTCTGCTGGAACGATCTACTCTCCATCCTTTAGAAAATACCCTGTGAACTCCTGCTTCTGTAATTTTGCTTATTATTTCTTCTATCTTGTGTATATCTTCCTTCTCCTCTTCAGCTGTCCAACTCTTTGATGGCTGCACTAGTTGCTTTTCTAGAGGGCTGGGATGCTTTCCCCATTCTCATCTCCTTAGTCAGTCATGGCATTTGGTACCCACTGCAGTGCACTGCTTTGTGTTGTTCATATGCACATGCCTTTCAATCACCTCGATCATATCCCTCCAGCATCACTTCTTTTGTCAGCATCACCTTTTTTGCTGGGTCCTTCATGGTGTCCTTTTAATATCAGCAAATCGAATGTAGTAGATGCTCACTTAATAATCGATATTTGGATTACAAATCATCTCAATGAGTTTATTGAGTTGCCCTAGAACCTTCCTTACTATGCAATTCTTTGTTAATTCTATTTGGATTCCTTTGCAACATTTGTTTCTTTTAAAGTTTTTTTTTTTTTTTTTTTTTTTTTTAAGAAAAAAGAAAGATTAAGTAAACTGTGGCTCATCAAAAAAGATGCTTGGGAAGATTTTTAAAAATACCATAGGGAAATACTTGTGTTGTCATGTTAAAATTAAATTGGAGCATGTAAAAGTATGCATATAACATGATAACAACCACATATGCTATTGTTTAAAAAAACTGTGAAACTGCTAGTAACTAAAAAATCAGGCCCAAGCATAAATATTAATTCTTTTTTGGAACTAAAATAACTATTATTTTCTTTCCATTTTATTTGAAGAAAGAATGTTTTTGTGGGTAAAATCATTCTCTGCATGGTTAACTACTTGCTGTGAATGAAGACCTATTCTGCTTCTTTCCACTAGAGGTCACTGTGGTTCTTTAGTTATTTTTTCCATTTGTCATCCCTGTTAGCAGGGGTAAAAGGATTCTGTCATGGTTATTATTTTTAGCAAAGTTAAGAGAAATGTTAAAATGATAGCTTCCTTTTTTAAATACAAAGAAACATTTTCCGGAGCTATTGTACTTCTTTTCAGATTTCGTATTCCAGGCCATAACTGTCATAAACATTTCTATTTTACATTGGCGACCCAAATTTAATTTATTAGCATGAAACATTATCACTATACTATTTATTCTGCTATTAAAACAGAATTGCACCTATGCTTTCTATGTGTGAAAAATAGAAGACTAACCCTTTCTATTTCTTGTTCAGCTTTATTTTTTTGAAGATTGTTTCCCAGCAGTACAGAAACATGGCTTCTAGAAGAACTTGTTAGTCATGGAGTATTAAAATCGATTAATGACACATGAGATGTGCACATCTAGGGACCATTTTGAAGGTGAATGCAAGATATCCAACAAATTTTACCAGTAAACTACTGTGTCTTTATAAGAATTTCTCCCTGGTAAATTCAGTAGGAATACAGGCTATGTTTTTCTGTTTGAAAAATGATTAAATATTAAGAATTAGAAAAAGGAGATATAGCTCCAAATATTAATAGGATGCATGCTGAGTGTAACATCACCCAAAATGTCTAAGCAACATGATAACCAAGGTCCTCAGTTCTCCTACTGGAGTCAAGTTCATTTCACTATAAACCAAGAAGCTCTAAATTTTATAATGTTTTGAAAACCCTTATTCTTCCTTCTCATTGTCTGTTTGCTCTTTGCAGCCTTGAAAAATGGGATCCCAGTCACCTCACACGATTGTATTTATTTTTCATAGTCTGGGCCATTTGGTTCCTGTTGTGTTCTTATTCCTAGGGCATTATTGCTAAATTCACAGTAATTTCCCCCAATTCAAATTGTGTCTCAATAAATTTCAAAGTTGATTATCCATTATTTATTGTGGACCCTAAATTTAGCAGTACTAGAGAGATTTGGATATGTGTGGCATATTGGAAACCCACCGACCACTCCAACAATCTACAATATGCTTTGAAAAATCTGCACATTTGCTTCTGTCTTCTGACTAGAATGCACAGCTCCAGTTCCCTAAGTTTGCTGAACGTGCGGAGGCCCAGGCTGTAAGCAGCAGATGAGGCTGACTGCAATGGGGCGTCCTGCTGCACTTTGAAGCCTTTCTTTTTCATTTCCTGCAAACCCAATCTTTGTTCTTGCTTTTGGAGGCAACTTTTACAACTGGGTGTGTCTAAAGTGAAATAATTAATAATTGTCTTGAAACAGTTAACAAAAGATAACTGGCTGGCTATGAGTTTTTTTTTTTGAAAAGCACTTTCTTTTTTTCCTTCAAAGGATGTGTTCACCTTTCTGTCTTTAATCCAGAGTCCTCCAAGGCTATTTAGAAATATTATTTCCTTGGGGCTCTCTGCCATTGTGGTTTCTATTATTTAGTCCAGTGTTTCTCAAGCTTGTAAATAATATACTTGGGAATGCATATTTTTGGCAGGGAAGGAAGTATGTCATGGTGGTTTTGGAGTCAGAAAAACCTGCTTTTGAGTCTTACTTCTATAAGTTACTAGCCATGTGACTTTCAAGCTTTATAACCTCATTAAATTCATTTTGGGCTCCTTTATATTAAAATGAAGATACAAACAATGGTAAATAGGATAATGTGTATAAAATGAGTAATACCATGTCTGACACATGATAAATACTCAACATGTGATAGGGATTAGTAGTAGTTCAGTTGAACCTTGAACAAAAGGGATTTGAACTGTCTGAGTCTATTCATACACGGATATTTTTCAATAAATATATTGGAAAGTTTTTGGAGATTGGCAACGATTTGAAAAACCTTGCAGATGAGCTGTGTAGACTAGATATATTGAAAAAAAATTAAGAAAGGTGTTTGATGAATGCATAGAATATATGTGGATACTAGAATATTTTATGATTTGCTACCATAAAGTATATATAATTTAATCTATTATAAAATGTTGAAATTTATCAAAACAGAAGTATAAGGCACCATTCCAAGTCCAGAGAAATGTAAACAAATGTAAAGATACAGCATTAAATCACAACTGCATAAAATTAACCATAGTACATACATTAGAACTATAATAATTTCATAGCCCCCTCCTGTTGCTATTGCAGTGGGCTGAAGTGTTGTAAGTATCTGCTTAAAATACTATGTGACTGGTTGGGGCGGAGCAAGATGGCCGAATAGGAGCAGCTCCAGTCTTCAACTCCCAGCGCCAGCGACACAGAAGACCGGTGATTTCGGCATTTTCAACTGAGGTACTGGGTTCATCTCACTGGGGAGTGCCGGACGATCGGTACTGGTCAGCTGCTGCAGCCCGACCAGCGAGAGCTGAAGCAGGGCGAGGCATTGCCTCACCTGAGAAGCGCAAGGGGGAAGGGAATCCCTTTTCCTAGCCAGGGGAACTGAGACACACAACACCTGGAGAATCGGGTAACTCCCACCCCAATACTGTGCTTTGAGCAAACAGGCACACCAGGAGATCATATCCCACACCTGGCCGGGAGGGTCCCACACCCACGGAGCCTCCCTCATTGCTATCACAGCAGTCCGTGATCTACCGGCAAGGCAGCAGCGAGGCTGGGGGAGGGGCGCCCGCCATTGCTGAGGCTTAAGTAGGTAAACAAAGCTGCTGGGAAGCTCGAACTGGGTGGAGCTCACAGCAGCTCAAGGAAACCTGCCTGTCTCTGTAGACTCCACCTCTGGGGGCAGGGCACAGAAAACAATAACAAAGCAGCAGACACCTCTGCAGACGCAAACGACTCTGTCTGACAGCTTTGAAGAGAGCAGTGGATCTCCCAACACGGAGGTTGAGATCTGAGAAGGGACAGACTCCCTGCTCAAGCGGGTCCCTGACCCCTGAGTAGCCTAACTGGGAGACATCCCCCACTAGGGGCAGTCTGACACCCCACACCTCACAGGGTGGAGTACACCCCTGAGAGGAAGCTTCCAAAGCAAGAATCAGACAGGTACACTTGCTGTTCAGAAATATTCTATCTTCTGCAGCCTCTGCTGCTGATACCCAGGCAAACAGGGTCTGGAGTGGACCTCAAGCAATCTCCAACAGACCTACAGCTGAGGGTCCTGACTGTTAGAAGGAAAACTATCAAACAGGAAGGACACCTACACCAAAACCCCATCAGTACATCACCATCATCAAAGACCAGAGGCAGATAAAACCACAAAGATGGGGAAAAAGCAGGGCAGAAAAGCTGGAAATTCAAAAAACAAGAGCGCATCTCCCCCGGCAAAGGAGCGCAGCTCATCGCCAGCAACGGATCAAAGCTGGACGGAGAATGACTTTGACGAGATGAGAGAAGAAGGCTTCAGTCCATCAAATTTCTCAGAGCTAAAGGAGGAATTACGTACCCAGCGCAAAGAAACTAAAAATCTTGAAAAAAAAGTGGAAGAATTGACGGCTAGACTAATTAATGCAGAGAAGGTCCTAAACGAAATGAAAGAGATGAAAACCATGACACGAGAAATACGTGACAAATGCACAAGCTTCAGTAACCGACTCGATCAACTGGAAGAAAGAGTATCAGCGATTGAGGATCAAATGAATGAAATGAAGCGAGAAGAGAAACCAAAAGAAAAAAGAAGAAAAAGAAATGAACAAAGCCTGCAAGAAGTATGGGATTATGTAAAAAGACCAAATCTACGTCTGATTGGGGTGCCTGAAAGTGAGGGGGAAAATGGAACCAAGTTGGAAAACACTCTTCAGGATATCATCCAGGAGAACTTCCCCAACCTAGTAGGCCAGGCCAACATTCAAATCCAGGAAATACAGAGAACACCACAAAGATACTCCTCGAGAAGAGCAACTCCAAGACACATAATTGCCAGATTCACCAAAGTTGAAATGAAGGAAAAAATCTTAAGGGCAGCCAGAGAGAAAGGTCGGGTTACCCACAAAGGGAAGCCCATCAGACTCACAGCAGATCTCTCGGCAGAAACTCTCCAAGGCAGAAGAGAGTGGGGGCCAATATTCAACATTCTTAAAGAAAAGAATTTTAAACCCAGAATTTCATATCCAGCCAAACTAAGTTTCATAAGTGAAGGAGAAATAAAATCCTTTACAGATAAGCAAATGCTTAGAGATTTTGTCACCACTAGGCCTGCCTTACAAGAGACCCTGAAGGAAGTACTAAACATGGAAAGGAACAACCGGTACCAGCCATCTCAAAAACATGCCAAAATGTAAAGACCATCGAGGCTAGGAAGAAACTGCATCAACTAATGAGCAAAATAACCAGTTAATATCATAATGGCAGGATCAAGTTCACACATAACAATCTTAACCTTAAATGTAAATGGACTAAATGCTCCAATGAAAAGACACAGACTGGCAAACTGGATAAAGAGTCAAGACCCATCAGTCTGCTGTATTCAGGAGACCCATCTCACACGCAGAGACATACATAGGCTCAAAATAAAGGGATGGAGGAAGATTTACCAAGCAAATGGAGAACAAAAAAAAGCGGGGGTTGCAATACTAGTCTCTGATAAAACAGACTTTAAACCATCAAAGATCAAAAGAGACAAAGAAGGCCATTACATAATGGTAAAGGGATCAATTCAACAGGAAGAGCTAACTATCCTAAATATATATGCACCCAATACAGGAGCACCCAGATTCATAAAGCAAGTCCTTAGAGACTTACAAAGAGACTTAGACTCCCATACAATAATAATGGGAGACTTCAACACTCCACTGTCAACATTAGACAGATCAACGAGACAGAAAGTTAACAAGGATGTCCAGGAATTGAACTCATCTCTGCAGCAAGCAGACCTAATAGACATCTATAGAACTCTCCACCCCAAATCAACAGAATATACATTCTTCTCAGCACCACATCGTACTTATTCCAAAATTGACCACGTAATTAGAAGTAAAGCACTCCTCAGCAAATGTACAAGAACAGAAATTATAACAAACTGTCTCTCAGACCACAGTGCAATCAAACTAGAACTCAGGACTAAGAAACTCAATCAAAACCGCTCAACTACATGGAAACTGAACAACCTGCTCCTGAATGACTACTGGGTACATAACGAAATGAAGGCAGAAATAAAGATGTTCTTTGAAACCAATGAGAACAAAGATACAACATACCAGAATCTCTGGGACACATTTAAAGCAGTGTGTAGAGGGAAATTTATAGCACTAAATGCCCACAAGAGAAAGCAGGAAAGATCTAAAATTGACACTCTAACATCGCAATTAAAAGAATTAGAGAAGCAAGAGCAAACACATTCGAAAGCTAGCAGAAGGCTAGAAATAACTAAGATCAGAGCAGAACTGAAGGAGATAGAGACACAAAGAACCCTCCAAAAAATCAATGAATCCAGGAGTTGGTTTTTTGAAAAGATCAACAAAATTGACAGACCACTAGCAAGACTAATAAAGAAGAAAAGAGAGAAGAATCAAATCGACGCAATTAAAAATGATAAAGGGGATATCACCACCGACCCCACAGAAATACAAACTACCATCAGAGAATACTATAAACACCTCTACGCAAATAAACTGGAAAATCTAGAAGAAATGGATAATTTCCTGGACACTTACACTCTTCCAAGACTAAACCAGGAAGAAGTTGAATCCCTGAATAGACCAATAGCAGGCTCTGAAATTGAGGCAACAATTAATAGCCTACCAACCAAAAAAAGTCCAGGACCAGATGGATTCACAGCTGAATTCTACCAGAGGTACAAGGAGGAGTTGGTACCATTCCTTCTGAAACTATTCCAATCAATAGAAAAAGAGGGAATCCTCCCTAACTCATTTTATGAGGCCAACATCATCCTGATACCAAAGCCTGGCAGAGATACAACAAAAAAAGAGAATTTTAGACCAATATCCCTGATGAACATCGATGCAAAAATCCTCAATAAAATACGGGCAAACCGGATTCAGCAACACATCAAAAAGCTTATCCACCATGATCAAGTGGGCTTCATCCCTGGGATGCAAGGCTGGTTCAACATTCGCAAATCAATAAACATAATCCAGCATATAAACAGAACCAAAGACAAGAACCACATGATTATTTCAATAGATGCAGAAAAGGCTTTTGACAAAATTCAACAGCCCTTCATGCTAAAAACGCTCAATAAATTCGGTATTGATGGAACGTACCTCAAAATAATAAGAGCTATTTATGACAAACCCACAGCCAATATCATACTGAATGGGCAAAAACTGGAAAAATTCCCTTTGAAAACTGGCACAAGACAGGGATGCCCTCTCTCACCACTCCTATTCAACATAGTGTTGGAAGTTCTGGCTAGGGCAATCAGGCAAGAGAAAGAAATCAAGGGTATTCAGTTAGGAAAAGAAGAAGTCAAATTGTCCCTCTTTGCAGATGACATGATTGTATATTTAGAAAACCCCATTGTCTCAGCCCAAAATCTCCTTAAGCTGATAAGCAACTTCAGCAAAGTCTCAGGATACAAAATTAATGTGCAAAAATCACAAGCATTCTTATACACTAGTAACAGACAAACAGAGAGCCAAATCATGAATGAACTTCCATTCACAATTGCTTCAAAGAGAATCAAATACCTAGGAATCCAACTTACAAGGGATGTAAAGGACCTCTTCAAGGAGAACTACAAACCACTGCTCACTGAAATAAGAGGACACAAACAAATGGAAGAACATACCATGCTCATGGATAGGAAGAATCAATATCGTGAAAATGGCCATACTGCCCAAGGTAATTTATAGATTCAATGCCATCCCCATCAAGCTACCAACGAGTTTCTTCACAGAATTGGAAAAAACTGCTTTAAAGTTCATATGGAACCAAAAAAGAGCCCGCATCTCCAAGACAATCCTAAGTCAAAAGAACAAAGCTGGAGGCATCACGCTACCTGACTTCAAACTATACTACAAGGCTACAGTAACCAAAACAGCATGGTACTGGTACCAAAACAGAGATATAGACCAATGGAACAGAACAGAGTCCTCAGAAATAATACCACACATCTACAGCCATCTGATCTTTGACAAACCTGAGAGAAACAAGAAATGGGGAAAGGATTCCCTATTTAATAAATGGAGCTGGGAAAATTGGCTAGCCATAAGTAGAAAGCTGAAACTGGATCCTTTCCTTACTCCTTATACGAAAATTAATTCAAGATGGATTAGAGACTTAAATGTTAGACCTAATACCATAAAAATCCTAGAGGAAAACCTAGGTAGTACCATTCAGGACATAGGCATGGGCAAAGACTTCATGTCTAAAACACCAAAAGCAACGGCAGCAAAAGCCAAAATTGACAAATGGGATCTCATTAAACTAAAGAGCTTCTGCACAGCAAAAGAAACTACCATCAGAGTGAACAGGCAACCTACAGAATGGGAGAACATTTTTGCAATCTACTCATCTGACAAAGGGCTAATATCCAGAACCTACAAAGAACTCAAACAAATTTACAAGAAAAAAACAAACAACCCCATCAAAAAGTGGGCAAAGGATATGAATAGACATTTCTCAAAAGAAGACATTCATACAGCCAACAAACACATGAAAAAATGCTCATCATCACTGGCCATCAGAGAAATGCAAATCAAAACCACAATGAGATACCATCTCACACCAGTTAGAATGGCGATCATTCAAAAGTCAGGAAACAACAGGTGCTGGAGAGGATGTGGAGAAATAGGAACACTTTTACACTGTTGGTGGGATTGTAAACTAGTTCAACCATTATGGAAAACAGTATGGCGATTCCTCAAGGATCTAGAACTAGATGTACCATATGACCCAGCCATCCCATTACTGGGTATATACCCAAAGGATTATAAATTATGCTGCTCTAAAGACACATGCACACGTATGTTTATTGCAGCACTATTCACAATAGCAAAGACTTGGAATCAACCCAAATGTCCATCAGTGACAGACTGGATTAAGAAAATGTGGCACATATACACCATGGAATACTATGCAGCCATCAAAAAGGATGAGTTTGTGTCCTTTGTAGGGACATGGATGCAGCTGGA